>NW_024704751.1:4526156-4658649 GCF_018977255.1 Callorhinchus milii | reverse complement strand
AGGTGGTCCTAGCTGGACAAGCAGCGGGAAAGCTTCCCAAAAATACTATCTATCCCTTGCTCGACGTGTTAAGAGATTTACAGCTGCTTGTTTGCTTGTTACTCTGAATTGAGAGAGAGTCTTACACCTTGCTCAACACATCCAGCTCTTGGAGACACTGGGAAGAGGGCCTGGCTGCAGGAAGAAGCCATTGCTTCTCAATGAAGGATGCGGTGTGAGGAGAGGAGAGAACGGGAACTAAACAAGCAAATCCGTTAACTGCTTTCGCACAAAAGGAAATGCAAATTGCAATGAAGCACAATCAAACCTGCCTGGCAACTAAATATACCTGGAACAATAAGTCTGAGGGCTGACGGGAACTGCATGGGCACTTTGGGCAGAGGGCTGCATTCCTGGAATGTTATGTGTGACATGATGCATTTCGCTCCGCATTGGTTCAGCTAGGAACAATGTGGACGGTGATTTGTGGCAGGGTAATTATGTCAAGATGAGGTAACTGCATTGTTCCTGCCATCCTCTGAACCAATGCATCACGTAACAGCGTAACAGGACAAAGGGAAGTATTGGAACCAGAGGTAAAAATGAGCCCTGGACATCCCAGGTGCAAGCAGTTTGTGTCTCGATCTGATGCTCTTTGTCTACCCGCGCACCCCCCCCCCCCCCGCACCCATTTTTTTTTCCTGTTCGAGGGTAATTGACATAAAGCATCCTTCCTTCTGCTGGCAGAAGACGAGGGGTGCAATTTAGGGTCTGCTTTCTTCCGATGTGACTGTTAAAGTCGAGGGAATATGTTATGGTCAACCTGTGCAGACTTTTCAAAAGGGTGTATTAATGGGGTGCAAGTGACCAAGGCAAAAATGTAATCAATTGATGTTGATGGGAGAACAAGGGGATGCATTGTCCATTCTGTAATGGAGTATAACTCTCTCTCCCACTGTCCCCTGTCCCCCAGCCCCACCCATTCTCCTCTTCTCTCCCCACCCCCCATTTTATCTGGGCGAGGATTGTTGGCCAGGAGACCAGCAGAAACTCCCTTCACTGAGCAAACCCAGAGAGTCAGTCCCTGACTCGTAAAGAAAATTGTCAGAAGTCTCCCTCAGCCACCCAATGCACCTTGGAGCCGAGCAGTGGAGTTTATCAGCACTGTTGATCAGAGCCTATGTGTTCATACTGAGGAATATAGAAGGTTAACCCACTGAACCTTTCCCATCCTTTGATGAGATTAACTGTTGACAAGAGCATTATCATGGGAGTATACACCTCTATGTTGATAGTGGAATCTCTGATCTGATATACTCTGTCACTATAGAATGACAGGACCTTGCTGCTAAAAGGAATGGCCAGGTAAAGTGAGAGAATCTTGAGAAGATTTCATTAAGATAACATCTTGGACCAGCAGTTGCCGTTTCGTTAAGAGTGTGAGGACAAAGGCCTAGATTTAAATCCATGTTGTTCTTTTAACTAGTTTTACGCAGTTTTTAAATCAATTTATTTCCCTTGGGGGCTCAGACAGGAGGGCAGGAACACAGTGTATATTGGTACAGCTAACTGTGTTCCATGGGACTCATTTTCTCCTGTGCAGTTGTTCCAGCCCAAGTCTTGACATTGGCTTCGTCTAATCTCCTCGTGGACTTTAAAGCCACGGCGTTATTTGTCCCAAACGTTTGGGATGACAATGCTTTCCCTTTTGACCCAATCTGTCACCCAAGGAGCTTTGTTGCTCTGATTGGCGGCCAGTCCAGCCCTGGGTCCCAGGCTGAATGGCACCAGAGCCCTGTTACCATACAATGGTCTGGCCCAGAATCTCGAATCAATAAGAGACGATGTCAAAGAGATCCTCTTTACCTTTCCCACAATCAACGTCTCAACACCTCGTCCCCTTCACATTTTTTTCCCAGGGCAAGTCTTTCTGGGCTAATTTCTCCTTTATCGAGCTCCAAAACTGAGCCATTTTATCTCTTGGTGATAGCGGTTTTTCGCTGAAGATGTTTTTTTAAACAACTTTATAAATATTCATAATAATTATAATCCTTGCATTTGACATGGCGCCTTATCAGGTCTTAATAATAATAATAATAATCCTTGCATTTGATATAGCGCTTTTCACGTCAGGAGGACGTCCCAAAGCGCTTTACAGAACACACTGTAAAGCGAATTGATTGTATATTTGTGGGCGAACGCGACAGCCAATTGCGCACAGCAATGTCCCACAAACAGTCATAGATTGAAAATGACCAATTTATTATTGTTTTTGGTTTTGGAGGGATTATTATTAGGCTCTGTGTGGAGTAAGGAAACTTGCCCAAGGTTTCGCCCTCTGCCTGGAATTGAACTCAGGTCTCTCGCTTGCAAAGCGAGTGCTCTAACCACTGAGCTACAGGACTCCTTGACGTCCAGACGTCTCAAAGCGCTTCACAGAATATATTGTAAAGTGAATTGACTGTGTATTTGTGGGCGAAACGTGGCAATCAATTGCGCACAGGAGCGTCCCACACACAGCTGTGGAGTGAGTGGCTAATTTTATTTGGTGGATTGTTGGCCAAGACACCGGGAGAGAGAAACTCACTTCTCTTTTCGACTGGTGCCGTGGAATCTTAAACATCCACCTGAACAGGCAGATGGGGCCTCAGTTTAACATCTCATCCCAAGGATGGCACCTCCGACAATGTGAACCGCCCCACCAACTCTGCATTGGAGTGTCAGCTTAGACACTGCGTTTCCAAGTTCCGACGTGGGACCTGGAAGTTTTGATGTGAGAAACATTGTATGAAACGCAAGGGCAGGTATTATCACCGTAGGGCTGCGAGGTAGGAGGAAGTGCTGTGAACTTGCGGAGGTGAATTACTCACAGAATCAATGATTGCACGGGAGTAAGGGTGTACCACCGAGCTCAGGCTTGGACTGAAGACCCGGAGTCCAGCAAAGTGACTCAGCTCGGCTCGTGTAAATTGTGCCGTAGAAATGAGCGGCTCTTATCTGATGACAAAGTCAGCCAGCAAGCCTGGCAGTGCCATCAATCCTCTCTGTACAAGGAAACATTCCTCCTCTGTGTGCAGCAAACACCCTCCCTGTGTGTTAACACCTGTTAACAGTGTTTCACTTTCATCTCGGGAGTCAAAGGCAGGTCATCGCCTCTTCTCATTGTCCTTTGGCGGGGCTCGGCTATCAGACACGAGTGACAGCGATCTTAGGCTAATAAAAAGTATCACTCGGCAGGTACTCGCACAAAGTACACACCTGATACAGCGCAAGGCACCTTGATCCTTTCTCCCCAGGTTCTTGAAGGTCTGAAGCAAGCAAACGTCACAATCTAAACAAATCCAGCGTTGATAGAGCGGTGCGTTGTGTTTGATTTGGAGGAGGTGGGGGTATGTGTGTCTGTGTGTGTGTTTGAGAGTGGATGGAAGGAGGGGGCGGGTATTTATCAAGCCGGTCCACCTTAACAGAGTGCCACCATTTCAGGGAGACCAATCCTTTCTTTGTTCCTCATGTGGAAAACTCTTTCTGGGGACAGGGCGGGTGTTTGGAACAAAGCCAGATTTACAGCTGCGGTCAGAACAAGGCCTTGGCTTGCCTTGAGATGATGGCAGGCTGCCCAGTTGGAACAAAATACCCCACGCAACTCACCAATAATACTGCACTTCCAGGTCACACTTTATCTCAGACCACCTTTGACTAGAGATTTGATGGCAATTCAAACTGGATTATGCGTGGTAGCAGTTGGTCTTCAATCAACAAGTCAGATCCAGGGGAAGAGGCTACGCCAGTTGACTTGAAGACAGAGAGAGAGAATGAGACAACGGTATCATGGGCAGATAGTACATGAACCAGACGCTGATCGTTCAGAGAACAGCAAGACTTGAGGTCCCAACGGGCAAGGCCCCAGGATTCCTAGTCTTCAATGCTCCAGCAACCTCAGTCTTCATACCCCTCCCTGCTAGGGGACAACACCAGCAACTCGAGCATTTAACAACAACGAACCACATTTATATAGCGCCTTTCAATGATGGTATCTCAAGCCTCTCTGCATCTCGCTGCAACCACCAGCAACCACTGACGGCAACCACGTTGTCGTCTCTCTCGGGTTACGCCCCGTTGTTCCAGGACGTGAAGGGCGCTATGTAAATGCAAGTTGTAGTTGTTGTGGTGGTGGTGGTTGTTGTCAGGCCGCCTGAATTCACAAAAGGGAACAAAGAAACAAAGCACAGACAGAATAAATCTGAGGTATTCCACAGCACTAAGTACAATCTGCCTGGCCTGAGCCCAAGTAGAGTCTGAACCTTCTGACTGGTTGATAGATGCCAGTCTGAGGCAGAAACTTCCTGCTTGAGGCCGTTCCAATTGGCCTGGACTTTCAACCAAGCCCAGTTCTTGGAATTTCTTTGAGGTTATCAACAAAGGATTGTTTGGTTGGAGACCAAGTGGTGTTCAGCTGTGGCAACTGGTGCTTTTATAGCATAGGAATCATGACTCCTACAGCATAAAGGGAAGCCATTCGGCATATCGTACCTGTTCCGGCTCTTTGAAAGAGCTACCAAATTAGTCCCCCTCCACCGCTCTTTCCCGAATGCTTTTTCGTTTTCAAGTAGATATTCAATTCCCTTTTGAAAGTTATTATTTGAATCTTATTATTGCTTCGTTGGGTGATTTTAAGCAGTGAAGAGGAGCGAAGAAGAGCGAAGGAACAATTTGATGGAATATGAAAAGCAGAATAGAAAGATCCCAAGAAAGATGCACCAGGATTTATTTAAACCCACTTTCTTTGTTGTTAACATTCATCATTTTAACTCGATCCATAATATTTTCTTTATTCCCCTCCCCCTACTAGACTTTTGGCTCACTGACGAAGAAACATGGGAGGGTTTGTCTCAAGACATTAAAGTCCTCACGCTCCTCTCAAAGGGAGAAAGGAGTTTCTCCCGGTGTCGTGCCCAACAATCCCCCAGATAAAATTTGTCATTCACTGCATGGCTGTTCGTGGGCAACTTGGTTGCCGTGTTTGCCTACAAATATAGTCACTGCACTTCACAGTAAATCCTGTGAAGCACTTTGGGTCACCTCACTGACGTAGTAGAAGCTATATCAATTATTATTATTATTATTGTTGTTACAGTTTAAATCACTCTGTAGAGATAATTTCTAAACAGTTTTCAGCGATGGGGCAGCCAAACCAATAACACTGCCACGTTACATGTGAGTGGTTGTTACTTTTCTCAGTATATTTGAGCGCCCTAAAATGATTATGTTCAGCAGGAGGTTGATATTTTGTTCACCGGGTATTTTGTCAAGTCGCCTTTGAATAGTCTTATTAACAATCCGAGTAGGACCGATAACTATAGAAACTATGTTTGTTTTATACTGACACATACATCCACATTCAATTTGTAGATCAATATCTACACAATTGATGTATGTTGCGCCCACAAAATATACAGTCAACTCACTTTGCAGTATATTCTGTGAAGCATTTTGAGACGTCTCAAAGATGTGATACGGTGCTGTATCAAATACAAGGATTATTATTATTATATTTCCTGATTTTCTCTTGTTCCTTATTTTTCACATTGTAATCATTTGGGATAGCCACGTCAGTAATACTACATGGACAATCTATTTGATTCTTCGTAATAATATCCGGTCTATTATTATTATTATTATTATTATTATTATTATTATTATGACGTCAAGAGGCGAGAGGGTTAAAAGGCTAATGCTGAACACGGTCGCCGAGGAACAGACAGAGCAGCTGAGCGTGGGGCAGTGACAGACAGACAAGCTGTTGCAAGAATTCATCGGCCCTTCAAGCAAACGGTTCTGTGTGATGTTATTGTTCAGACCGAGAGATAATCTAGCTTTACTAGCTCCATTATGAAGAGACTGAACGTGCAAATAAAATAAGTTTACGTAACATGAACCGCAATCAAAGAATTAAGCCGGGGGAGCTTTGCACGTTGGTCTATTGATCCATTCAGCTGAAGCTGAGCACGCATTACTGTGTGTTACTGCAAAGACTGGTGAACACCCCTTGCTAACGTTAAACCTCTTGGAGGAGAACGTCCTTATTCTGGTACAAAATGGTCTCGGCAGCACACAGAGCATAATCCAGTGCACAAGGCTGGTATTAAACACTATAAATGCAAGTTGTTGTTGTGGCTGAAATGTCCCAGCCCTTAAATTTGGGGCAAATTGGTTGTTCATTCTGGACCGGATTGCAGATAAAGCAGATTTTAGGAAGTCGCCAAAAACTTGCAAGAAAATTCCCCCCCAACCCCACCCCACGCCCCAAACACCCCACCGAACCCACCCCACGTTCTGCATTTACCACAATGTCCCACTTGCTGACTGACAGGTGAGCCACTGGAAAGAAGGATATGACAACGCCAGTGTGCGCCACTGGGGGGGGCCACAGAGGCAAATTCCAATCCAGTCCAAGACTCAAATCACCCACTGAGGACCTTCTGTTGTTAAAGGACGTTTCGTACATTTGAAGGAGTTGCGCGACTGAGGCTTTCTAACCGAACGAATGAGTTGCTTCGTGTGCGTTCGCTGTGCGCAAATCGGTTGCCGCATTCGCCCGCAAAATACGCCGTCACGACACTACACGTTCCCGTCATTTCTGTGAGTCGTCCTCCTGTTGTGAAAGGTGCAATATAAACAACAACAACAGCATTACATTTGTATAGTGCCTTTCACGTCGGGAGGACGTTCCAAGGCGCTGAAAAAGCACGGATTATTATCATCATCATCATCATCATGGCAAGCATGTTTATGATTACTATTTACCAGCAGCGTGACTACATTACAAATCACAATCTCTCTTCTCCATGTATTTTTTCTTAAAAATGGATCAATCTTTTCAATTCTTTTAATATAAATATGAATTTGTTTTGATAAAAATGGACAAAAGTACGTTAACATTGCAGTTAACCAGTTCCTGGCAGATCCAGTAATAGACTTTGGACTCGTTTCCCTGGCCAGCAAAGGGGAAATAATAATAATAATAATAATAATAATAGTCCTTGCATTTGATACAGCGCCTTATCACATCGTTGAGACATCTCAAAGTGTTTCACAGGATAAAATGTAAAGTGGATTGACTAAAATATAAAATGGATATAACATAAAATAGGGAAGTTTTGTGGGCAAAATAAAATGCGTAGCTGATTTTTTCCACCCTCGCCCCCATAAGTAGCTTTGAATAACAGGCTGAGGTCACTAGGAAAGCAGACTGTCCCAGTGTTGCCAACACAGTTTTCATGCAAATCTAGTTATTAATTAAAGAAAGTCCAAAACTGTCTTTCACCATCAGAGGTGACTGACTTGCATCGCACAGTGTGTTAACTGATAAAGAAGAAGTGGGTGTTTGAATAAGCTTTGAATGCCACATTATTTGCACTTTGACTGTTTGCTGAAGAATCTCAGTTGCCAAAAAAGACAGGAATTTAATTTTTTAAATTGTTTTTCTCTCTCTCTCCGAAAGGGATGTTTCTAGCAGAATAATAAATATATATATATGTATAAAAAAACTCCTGGAAGAATTTCAAACTCCTCCACGTAAGAATTTAACGTGATAGGGGATGGGAAAATATTAGATGTGAAGTGCTAATTAGTACCTGTGATGATTAGCACATCACGTGGCGCATTTTTCAGTGGGAAATGTTCATGCGTTAGAGGACAGGTAGTGGAGAAGCGGGCAAGGCTGTATAGGGTAGGGGCAAAGGAGTGGATATCATAAGATCACAAGATTGGTTTGGATGAAGATAATAATAATAATAATAATAATAATAATAATAATAAATGGGTCCTTTTGCCCAACTGATCTCATCCCTCCAGAATATCCACCCTCCCACCACAGCATCGAGCTCCTTTTTAAATGAGTTCCCAGCTTCCTGGCCTCTACCGCCCTTCCTGGCAATAATATACCAAGAGGTGGTGAATCTGCCTGAAATGTTGGCAGATCTCTGGTTTCCATTATCGTTTCCACTTTTATTCTTTGGCCGTTGAAAGTTCTGAAGTGGGGCCTGAACCCACGACCTTCTGATCTGGGGGCAAGGGTGCCGTCAGGCTTTACAACACTGGCCTCCATTTTATAAATTTCTGTTTGGTTTTGAAACAAGGCAGTGGTCCACACTGTCCAGACAACGAGACAGCCACACCTCCTGGGGCCTCTCCCGTTTTCCTCATAATTCAAGGCAGAAGTTCCTCATGTTGCTAATATTGCCAATCTCTCCTCCGCTCAGTGGCCCGCTTCATGTCTCCCGTCCAATCCCCCATCCCCCAACCTCTGCGAGCGAACTTTCAGCCATTCTGCCCCCTGCTCCCTGGGACTCTATCCCATGTCCCTTCAGCTCATCCGCCCTCTCTCTCTCTCTCTCTCTCTCTCCACTTTTGAAGCCCCCCTTGACACCAGGCTCTTCGACTGCGCTTTCAGTCGTCTTTCCCTTCCCAGATCAGCTGTGCGAAGAGCTTTGTGACGTCCTCCCGACATGAAAGGCACAAGAGAAATGCAAATCGCAACTTTTAACTCGTAGAATCTAGACCGATCCTCCGATACAGGGCTGGGCTGATGTATTGCAGTGTTGGAGAGTGCTGTCTTTCAGATGAGACATTAAAACCAAGGTCCTGTCTGCCGGTTCAGGTGAGTGTTAAAGATCCCGCGGTGCTATTCGAAAAGGAGAAGGCAGTTTCTCTCCCTGTGTCCTGGCCGACAATCCCCCAAATAAAAAAAAATGATCATTCACTTCATGACTGTTTGTGGGACACTGAGGCCACGTAAAACACTGTGGGACATCAGGTGTTAAAGAGCTCTCCTTCGTCGGTGGAATAACTAAGCTGGTAAACAAGGGATCCATCCATGTGTTTGGATGTGCATGGGCGAAGCATTGCCAAGCCTCCCACTCTATAGTGATGCTGAGCGGGCACCATAACCTTGGTTTCGTGTTTGCTTGGCTGCCTCTGGGCTGGCGATACTACTTCAGTAGGTGTAACATAGCAAGGCACAGGTTTCTACATAAAATGGATTGCTTAATCATAATTCACCCCCTGTTCTTCAGTCATACACTGAGGATCTGGCCTGAGTTTCCTGCTCCCTTTGAGTTCCAGGCTCTCAATGGGAAATCGAGCCCAACCCCTTGCAGTAGGAAACCGTCCAGGTTCATTCATTCTTTCGTTCATTCTTCCATACAAAGGAACCCGTTGTACGCAGGCAAGCAGCATTTGCAAAGGTGGGGAGGGAAGGATAAAAACAAACATTTTCTTTAAAAATCTCCTGAAATAACTTGTCCCAGAACCATTCTCTAGGTGTGTCCAACGTGTAAAAGGAAGAATATGCGTTCACGACTGCATTACAACAAATTCCTTAAATGCCATCGATGCGATCAGTCTTTAAAACACTTTGTTGAAATGGAAAATATTTTTACCACCTGTTTAATTCCAACCAAAAATGGTTTTAACCCACATAGTGCCATGGGATCTACAACATCCACCTGAACAGGCACAGACGGAAACTTGGTTTAATGTCTCAAAGATGGCACCTCCGACAATACAGCGGTCCAACCCAGCACCGCATCAAAGCATCAGAGAAGATACGAGTTGACGTGGGGCTCTGACTCAGACATGAACGTGCTACACACTGAGCCAGGCTGACAGTACAGGGACTCAGAGGTTGAAAAGCTTTTCACTCTCTCAACTGATCTTCCTCACCCTGACAACCATAAAACCACACTAACTCTTTCACACAGTGGGTAATCTGGGCTCTTTCAAGAAACGGCTTGAGGCTGTGATGGGAAGACGGAAGAGCGTGCCTTCTGGAAGGAGGAGCTCAAATGGCTGAAGGGCCTTCTTCATCCAAACCTCTCTCGTGACCCTGTCGTAACCTCTGGGACTCCCTCCCTCTATAAACCCCTCCATCTCCGCCCACCCTCCCACCACACATCTGTCTGCCTAGAAACCCTACCAATTCAAACCCACCTACAGTCACCTCCGCCTCCTCTCTCCCTCGGCGTACGAACCTGCCCCTGTAAAAGCACTCCGAGCTGTTACCCTACGTGAAGGCCTGCTGGATAAAATGCAAGTTGTTGTGGTGGTGGTAAAACTAGAAGCCAAATCATGTATCTAAACACAAGTCGTTTCAACGTGAGTCTCAATCATTCTGGTTCTGAAACTTTGTTTATGCATGACCACGGCTCCCGCCTTTGTTTATGAATCAAAATGCGAAGCCAATGAATTGGCAGAGGAATTAAAGCATCATATCCTGTTTCTATCTAAGCCACAATCTGTACTCTTTGAAATCCACTCCCGCTGATATGTAAACAAATTGGTTTACTTTTAAGTTTCTGTTTGAATTTCAGTTACTTTCTCCCTTTTCTTTCGGGCGGTGGGTGGGGGGGTGGGGGGGCGATGAAGGGGGTGGCTCGGGGGCAGTGTAATGAGAGACCTCACTCACGTCTGTTTCTCTCTCCCGGTACCGTGCCCGGCAATCCCTAAAAAAATAAAATTGGTCCCTCACTCCGTGGCTTTTTGCGGGGGCACTGCTGTGTGCTATTGGCTGCTGGGTTTCGCCCACAAAATACGCAGTCACTACACTTTACAATTTAGCCCGCGAAGCACTCTGGGATGCCCTGATATAGCTATAGCTGATGTAGTGCCTTATCATATCGTCTAAACGCCTCAAAACACTTCACAGGATTTACTTCGCGCACATCAATAAACGCCCGGCAAGTTTGATCCAAAGGGGACTTGACGGCCAGGACAGCGAGAGAAACTCCCTTTTCCTTTCAAGTAGTGCCGAGAGACCTTCAACGTCCACCAGAACGGGCACAGACGGGCAGCACGGTTTAAGCATCTCATCTCATTGCCCCCGATAACGCACCTCACAGTAGCGAGCATCAGCCTGGAATGTGCGCTTCAATCGTGTTAACAGCAAACTCTGCCCTCGACCATACCATCCCCAGAGTCTACGGGCTGAGGGTGGATCAGTAATTGCACTGAGACGATGGCTATTGTGGAATTCGTGCAGATCATTCACCTATCGGGAGCTGAGAGAGGATTCTTGGGAGATAAAAACCTGCGAAAAGAAAATGAGGACAGATTTATATATCTTTTTTTTAATATCAAAAAATAATGACTGGAATCTGCTGTGAGCCAAGAGGAGACATTTATTGAGAGCCATTGCGCAATTCTTTCGTATTTTTCACCGTCCTCACAAACTGGTTCCCATTGAAAATCGCTGGGGGTTAAGTGCAGGTCAATAATATTTGGATTGACTGTTTAAGAATCTCACTTAACTGGCTCTCACACTCAAGAAATCCCTTTGATGTGACTTCCACAGAACATCATCGCGCTTCACTGGTAATGGGTGAAAACATTCAAATAACTAAAAAAAAACTTCATTACAAGTCAGAAAGTAAGAAGTAAACCCCCCCCACCACCTCCCCACCCCCCAAAAAAAATAAAAAGGATTTGGATCATAATGGATGTTGTTTTTTTTTGCAGTTCGATGTTGGTGCAAGTTTTGCTTTTCCCACTGACGCAGTGCTGTTTGCTGGGTGGCCGACACTCAGTAAAACCCAAGGAGTCCATAGAGGTTAGAGAGCTCGCCTCGCAAGCGAGAGGACCTGGGCTCGATTCCCGGCCGGGGCGAAACCTCAGGCAACTTTCCTTGCTCCACACGCCTCTGTATAAACATAGCAATCAGTAAGAACCTGGTTGTTAGTCGATTGGTGAATCACTTTCTGGGGGTAATAATCCCTTCAAACGCATAAATATTCGGTCACTCAATCCACGACTGTTTGTGAGACAATGCTGTGCGCAATTGGCTGCCATGTTTGGCCCACAAACTACACAATATATTTACAATATACTCTGTGAAGTGCTTTGGAGATTTCTCAACGACTTGAAAAGGCACCATATCAAATACAAGGATATTATTATTACTATTATTATTATTATTATTAACCTTTAGGTAAAATCAATCATTCACTCCAGGGCTATTTCTGTGGGCAAATTGTTTGCCTACAAAATAGACAGTCACTACACTGTAAAGAACCTTTGTGAAGTGATTTGAGATGTCCTTGAAGTTATAGGCGCTATAACAAATGCAAGGATTATTATTTTTTATTATTAACAGGAAGTTTGATCATCGGTCTATACCGGGTGAGGCAATCTCAGCCACGGCAGTAGGAGTGCTACAATTGATCTGAGCAATACAATCTTGGCGTATCGGAGGGGAAATCAGCCAAAGAACTCTCCCCTGAGTCCTGGAATATCTCTGATCTTAACCTTAACACCGTTGCATTAAAATTTCAGGTTGTGCAGGGATGTATTTTTGAAAAAGCATCAGTGCGCAAAACCATTTTCCAAATTTTGCCTGCAAGTAAACACAGTCACTGCACTTTGACGGTAAAATCCTGCAAAATCTTTTGAGTCTTCCCCCGCACCCAACCGGAAAGGCACTGTGTAAAACGCAAGGTTGATTATAATTATTATTATTATTATTAAAATGTCTGCGGAAGCCCTGAAGCTAAGCGCGGACGCTTGAGGCATGTTACACAAGCAAAGGTCAAGGTCTTTAAAGGTGCAATAAAACACAAACCAACGAGGAACGCTGCGTGCTTTCCACATATCACCATCAGGGGAGTAAAGGTCCCGAATATCACAATTGTTCGTGGGCCATGTTGTGATTTTTCTCCAGTTCGTAGATGATATTTCAGAGGTCGCTTTTCAATCGCCGCTTGTTTCATTGACGTGCCTTTAGAAACGTCCTCAGATGCCACAACAAAATTGCATTTATTTGGCACCTTTCGTGTTCAAACCCAGTGTCGGGACCTTCGAGGGACCGTTTATTAGATTCCTTTTCACGGAAAGATACATTGGCGTTTCCAAGACACTGGCTCGGGCTGACATTCTGGTCGCTGTTATGCCTTTTGGGGATGTTAACGTATTGAGGTCACAATACCACGAAAGAAGAGCAAATGCAAGAAGAGGGTACGTAGTTTGGAAAGCATTGATAATCTCCTCTCCCCTCCCTCTCCTCTCCCCTATTCTTCACTCCTCTACCTTCCCTCCCTTCCGCCCTCTCCTCTCCCCTACTCTTCGCTCCCCTCTCTACCCCTCCTCTCCCCTTCCCCCCCTTTCCTCTCCTCTCCTCTCCTCAAAAGCTTTACATTTAAGATGAGCATCACTGAGGGAAGAAATTCTTGATTTTCCTATATTTCCAGTAAACACACGACACGTATGAATAACTGGAATATGTTGCTCACGGCAGACCAGGGGGCGAGCGCTTTAAGTGTTGTGGCAAAATTCCAACCCCAGAAGCAATATAAAAGCCATGATTAACCAAGTAAGAATCTTTAATAAAGGCTGAGGTGGGCAGCACGACAGACATGTTTATTTTAAGGAGACCTGAATTAGTTCCCAATCCATATCTCTCTGCTTACAAAGAGTTTGGGAAAAAAATCTCACAGTGAGAGCCAGAATGTCCCGTCTATCTTCTGATTCGGGTGGTTGTAAAGAGACTCTTCCCCCGCCCCACAACCCCCTTCACCTCCCCTGTAGCCACTTATTATTATCAATAATAATAATAATTTATATGTCAGCCTGGCTCACTGAATAACTCAGTCTCGCCTCCGAGTCAGAAGGTTGTGGGTTCAAGCCCCACGTCAGGTCTTGCATAGTGCAGGCTGACATTATTATAATAATAATCCTTGCGCTTGATATGCGCCTTATCTGGTTGTCGAAACGTCTCAAAGCGCTTCACAGAATATACTGTAAAGTGTATATCTTGTGGGCGAAACAAATATAGAAATACAAGTCATAGTTGTTGTTGTTGTTGTGTGCCCTCTTGCCCTCGTGTGTGTAATAGAAAGTTGCCGGGCAGTCCTGCTGTGTTTTTATATTATAATATATATATATAAATATGCATATATATATATATATATATAAAGATATGAAAAGAGCAACATAACTTTAAGAGGGAAAATCATGTGTATAAATGAAAGTCATAAAAAGAAACCCAGGCTGGATTTTATTGTCTGTGCATCAGTACCCACGCACTATATTGCCTTTCAGCCTTTCAAGGCACCGATTTACCTGCTTTATTCAGTGGCATGAAATGCTATGCGGAGGCATTGCTTGAACATTCATGAGGTGCTCAAAGTTCCCTTAATGTTGCTCGTGCAGCACTGGGTGATGGTGGGGGGGGGGGGGGGGGGAGGGTGGGGGGAGGTCTGCATTGTCGGGGGCTTTCATCCTTTGGATAAAATGTCCAGGACCCGACCCCACGTGAAAGGTGCCATACAAGTGCAAGTTGCTGCTGTCGTGCTCGTACAGTGCATCAACGACAGCAGCGACAACATGCAGCATTTGCATGGGGAAGTGTCTCGGAGCGCTAAACAGTGGGGGTGGGGGGGGGGCGCAATGAAGGGAGAAAATACGGTCGAAGAGGAAGGGGCTTCAGCCTTGTTCTAAAAGGGATCTGTAGAAGAGGAGGGGGAGCAAGGGAGAGCGATTGAGGGAGAGAGTTCCAAAGCTTCGGGGGGCTGCGGTGGCTGAGAGCACGCCCGCCGAGAGGAATTCTTTGCAGCTTCGCACCCACATGCTCTTCACTCCTCCAGGGAACGTTGGCCAGTACATGCAGCAACGACGCTTCATTAAGCAAACAATACCAATGCAATCATGCGACGTCCTTCCAGACCCCCCCTGGACCGAGGAGCGGAGAGGAGAGGAGGGGCCCCACCAGAAGGAAAGCATCCCGAACGACCGCAAGCGAGGCGGAAACTTACCTGGGGCTTGTTTTTGTGGCGAGGCTAGTCTGCATTCCCCAGACGTGAAGTCAAGGCAACTTTTCTTTTTTTTTTGTGTGTGTGTGTTTGTTCGTTTCTCACCGCGACGCACAGAGCAAAAGGCGTCTGACGCCTCCGGGTTCCCCACCTGGTCCCCGCTTGAGGGACCCTCGAGATTGGAAGGGGAACAAGAGGTAAAAGGCGTTGGCTCGGGAAAGGCTGCTCGGATTAAACAAGTTTCCTCCGACCCTCCCTCATCTTTGATGTAAAGTATATTTTACGGAACGGTTTGCAGAACGATACTCAAAATGGGTGTCTCTCCTCTTCTCCCCCACCCCCACATCTGTCTTTAAGTCCACGTAAAACCTAAGAACAATAATCCTTGCATTTGATATAGCGCCTTATCACGTCGTTGAGACGTCTCAAAGCGCTTCGCACCACATATTGTGAAGTGGAGTGACTGTGTATTTTGTGGGTGAAACCCTACCTCTCCAACCGGCCCTCCCCCTTCTCGGCCTCTGACCCCGACTTTGCAAAGTGCTCCGAGTCATTATCCTACACGACGGGGGCTGTATAAGTGCAAGTTGTTGTCGTGCTTAAGAGTGCCCAAACCAGACTGAGGGTCCCACCCACACAGAGATTTCCCTGCGTCTAGAAATGAGCTGCGCCGTCTCCCAGGAAGGGCGCACTCTGCTTACCTAATTCGCTCACAAATATACAGTCAATTCACTTTACAGCATATTCTGTGAAGCGCTTTGAGATGTCTAGAAGACGTGAAAAGCGCTATATCAAATGCAAGGATTATTATTATTATTATTATATTTCCTCGCAGTCTCCTAGTGTAGATTCTGACCAAGAGTTGCCTCTACGTAGGCCTCGGGCACCTATCAAAGACCCGAGCCTTCCAGTCAGAGAGAAGTTTTTATATAGCAACTTACACATCAAAGTGCTTTACAGCGATTCATTGTCAAATACAGCAACTGTTTTTGGTAGGCGCTCAGCAAAATGTAGGGTGGTGGGGAGAAGAGGAGGGAATAATCAAATAACAAATGGGAGGGTGTGGTTCCATCGATGCAACGCTGTGCGTTGTCCAGCCCAGCGCCCATCGCAACTTGCGTCAGAAAATCGCAACTTGCTCGTTAAAAACCTTTTACGTTACGTCGAACGTGACAAGTGGGAGCCCTTTACGATTTACGAGTGGAGAAGGAGTCAATGGAAACAGGGTAAAGGGGCAGGAGATTGTCGAGGTAGGGAAGGACGAGACCACGAGGGAGATTATATTGCCAAACCTGTGCTAACTAGGAACCGGTGGGAGAGTGATCGGGAGTAAGGAAGTCAACTGTTGTTTGACCCCCACACTCTCCCTCTCATGGAATTTTATAGCCTCCCTTTGGTGCTACAGGCCTGAGGTCCACCTGAGCACACAGAGAAACCAGGCAAAAACCCTCCTCTCTGGTCTCCCAGCTTTCCTCAAAGACCTCCCAGAGAGGCGATGGAGCTGATTAATTAGATCGTCAGAAATAGCTTTGGTGTCCCACAGCTGATGGAAATGTAGTTGCACAAAGCATCTACTCAACAATTCACCTGGCCTTAGGCATAAGCCCGTGGCCTCAGCACCGAAGATCCTGCAGAACTTTCTCGCACAAAACACACAGTCACTACATTTCACGGCACAATCCTGTACCGCGGTGCACTGACACGTCCCCCTGACGTGAAAGGCGCTGTATCAACGCAATTTATTGTTGTATTGAGAGAGATGGAAGGAAATAGAGGGAAACAGATTGGTGACGATTGAATGAAATGGTGGAGCAAATGAGATGAGCTAAATGGTTTTGTTCTGTCCCTAGCTAATGTATAATATATAATAATGTTATTATCATACATCATAGCTATCGACATCACCCAAGGGGAAAAAAAAAAGCTCCGCAAATCTCCTGCTTTCGTTAAGACGGTTTTTACTTTCCAGAGTTCTCACTTTACATGTAAGTATAAATATGATTTTAAAGACTGATTTGCATTTTTACAAAAATAATACATCAAAAACAAATCAATTCTAGCGGCACATTTTCTCTAGATAAAAAGTCAAGACTCGCTCCGTCCGTGTGTCCTCGGCAGTAGAGAAATTGTCAAACCAGACAAGAATATTCCAAAGACTTTCAGCGGTTTGCACTGCTGCGTCTCTGTGACCTGTTGCCTGCAATGTACATACAATGGCAAGTTTCTAACCATAGAGAAATCAGGTGGAACAACAGTTACACTTTGGTGAGGGGTAATTTTCATACATTTTTCATACATGATACAAAATTATTTTAAAAATTTGGAGGAAGAGGGGGGGGGGGGGAAGGGGTGGAGTGGGGTGGGGTGGGGGTGGTGGTGAGGAAAGTCAGAGAAATTGTCAACGTTGACGGAGAATTTATTCAGCAAAAATGTAAATTAATACTGCTGTATATTTGGACATTAGAAAAGTTACAAGGCTTTTTTTAAAAAAAAGTACACCAATTGTAAGTTATAAATCAGCTTCTCGATAATTACACACTTCAACTAATGTTCTGGAATGTTTAAATAACACTGTTTGTTAAATGCAGTGAATGTCAGATAAGAGATAAAGTGAGACAGCCAGATAAAGGAATTTGTACTGCATAAATACACTATCACAACAAATAATGCACAATAATAATATTTAGGACTACTTACGATTTGTTTGTGTAAACCTACTGTATTTCCTCAATTTTTTTATATAAAAAAATTCATTATTTTTGTCTGTTGTTTTGGGTGTTTCAGAGCAACAGGACCTACAAATTCAAGAATCGCAGCAATGTGCTTCTTTTAAAGTTTTTTTAAAAAAGTTTTTGGTTACACACCCGCACGCATGCACACGTACGCTCATTCGCGCACACACGCACACACACACACGCACATACTTTTCACATTCATTCATAAAGGAGTAAATTCATGTTCGGACGGCGAAGCTGAGATCAGTTGATGGTGTAAACGAAAGCCTGAAGGTCGTTGGAATAAAGTTGGGGTAAATGTGCGCTGCTCTGAGCCAGAGAGAGGGTACCAAGTGGAACAGCGGGTATCAGGGCAAAGTAACAAGGGCATTTCATTCCATCGAGTCTAATGCTGGAACGACAAGTGTAAACCATGGCAGCAAATACAGTGGTGTCAACTGGAGCGGGTAAAACAAAATGCTCGTCTCTGAAGACCAAATGGTAACACGTAACAGGTACGTGAGAGCAACAAAGACGGAGTGGAATGTCTTCCGGGTTTGAAGCCGGTTTGATGTAGTTTCTTAAGACAGTAACAACTTGCATTTATGTAGCGCCCTTCACGAGGGGGCTGCGTCTCAAGGCGCTAAAAAGAACCGAGAAAAACAGGCTTCACGACTACGGCTTCGAGACTTGCCAAACTACTGGACACTCTGAAACGCGAAAAAAAATAAACCCAGGTGGAATTTCTTGCCCTCAGCCTCTTTATGACCTATATTCAGTGTTACCTTTGTTTATCGGCTCATCTATTATTAATGTGGATTATAATAATCCTTGCATTTCGTACAGCGCCTTATCACGTCTTCGAGATGTCTCATACGCTCCACAGAATATACTGTAAAGTGAATTGACTGTCTATTTTGTGGGCCAAACACGGCAGCTAATCGCGCACAGCAGCGTCCCCACAAACAGCCGTGGATTGAGTGAACAATTTTATTATTTGGATTGATACACACTCAGCGCTGGGAGGACTAAGCACCAGCACAGACTCAATGGGAAAAGTCACCTCCTGCTCCCAATACCCAGTATGATTCTGAGCCCGCAAAATATCCAGTCAATTCACTTTGCAGTAGATTCCGTGAAGCGCTTTGAGACGTCTCGAAGACGTGATTAGGTGCTATATCAAATGCAAGGATTGTTATTAAGACAGTTGATTGTTTTCCCAAATCCCAGTGAAGAGTATCTCAAGAGTTCGCCAGAGATGAGCGAGCATCCAGCTATACGGTTGCTGCAACTTGGCTCCTGACCAAAAAAACGAAAGCTCCCTCTCCAAATCAGGCTCCTGCCTCTCAGGGTCACAGCGCGGCTGAAATTGTCACGTAAATGAAATCAAAGAGTCTCCTTCTGCTATGAAGTTGGAGAAGGAAAAGAGTTGACTTATAATTGGAGTGGGGGGGGGGGAGGGAATACAGGGAATTCCAACCAAAAGGACTCATTGCATTCTAAACAAGAATTACGAATTTACCAGTTATGAAATAACTTTAAAAAAACACAGACAAAGGAATGATTCCAGGGATGTACGGAGTAGACAAGGCCTGGTTTGAGGCAAACTATGATTGTCGAGCCTATACCTGAAGCAATCCTGCCCAGGCCCCTTGGTAAATGTTGGCTCAAGTGTAAATTGAACTATCAGAGGTTGCAGATCACGAGACCTCTTCTGTTGATTTGTTTTGACTCCTGTCTGTCTGTCTGTCTGTCTGTCTGTCTGTCTGTCCCATTGCCTGGTACTTTCTGCAAATGGGCCATTTTTTTGTTGTTGGAAAATAAAAGGGCCCCTCAACACTGATCAGATTTGAAACGCACAGCAAATGCTCGAAATGAACTGCACCTCATTCAGAAGAAAAGACACGGTGGGGTCACTCCCTCTCCATCTCTCTCTCTCTCTCTCTCTCATACCCCGATCGTTAACACATCGTTCTCTTCCAGCTATCCAATCGTTTCAGTACGCCGGGGGTTTGTTTATTCTCCGCAGCACTTTACTTTTACACTTGACTTTATGTTTTGTTAAAAATGTCCCGTTGCCTCACATCGAAATCTTTCCCCTCGTTCTGTTCAACAATTCCCACAATTATCCAATCCACAGAGGCTTTTCACCCAGGCTCCCCGCACACACACACACACATGCCCGCACACACGCACACACACGTACACACACTCCTTGCACCTGCATTTGATCTCAACAAAAAATGTATTTTGAAATGGACGTGTTTGAGGGAATCCGATCACTTACCCCCTCCCGACAACCACCCACCCCCCCATCCCCATCCCCACCCCCACCCCCACCTCCCCTCGTACTTCCATAATGAACTGGATTTGTTCAGTGGGTGAGTCTCTTCGCCAGTGTTCCTCGGAGATGTCTGACACTTCAGGGATTGCACTCAATCACAACACTTCAGGTCCGTTTTGCAAAGGTGTTCGTCCTCCTGTAGAATCGGGTTTGCTTAGTGTAATCTTGTCCCTGGTCGGTCAGTATTCGCAGTTTGGGCTCGATTTAACTATACAAGCGATGATCTAGTGCTAATCTTCCAGTAACAGACACAAAGCATCGCCTTCAACACCCGAAGGACAGGAGGGGGCGGCTTCTCTTTATGCAATGCCTCTCGAGTTTCTTGGTTACATTTGTTCTTGCGTGAGATGTTCAAGCTGGGTTTGGGCTAATGGGGGAATACAGTCCAACAGGAAACTGTAGGTAAAACAACCTGGACCGGGGCTTTTATTTTTCTCCTCCGCACCTCACTCTTCGACGGTGAGCTAAGGAACTAGCTGTCGAAAGAGACCAGCCTTACGCAGCGTCATTGGCTCGATCAGTGTACTGGCTGGTTTGGTTCTGTGAGTTTTCCACGGAAACCCCCGTCGTCTCCGTCGATACCGGAAAGATGTTTTGGAAACCAACTTTTAACTGTGCCGTCAAGCCATTCGAAGATAGGGAAGTGTGGAACATCACCAGGCTTGGAGTGGACACTGTGAAGAAGAAGAAGAAGAAGAAGAAGAAGAAGAAGAAGAAGAAGAAGAAGAAGAAGAAGAAGAAGAAGAAGAAGAAGAAGAAGAAGAAGAAGAAGAAGAAGAAGAAGAAGAAGAAGAAGAAGAAGAAAGGGGAAAGAGTTGAAAAATCAGTCGATTCGATTCAACTTGAATAATCGTAAAACAATAATCTTTGCATTGCATATGGCGCCTTTACTATGACATGTCAAGCGACTGTCAAGATAGTGGAAGGCAAACTGGATGGACCTTAGGCTTCTTTTGCCTGGCAAGTTCTTATGTGTTCTAATATAGCGCTTCCAATATAGCAGCTTTCGCATCGAGAGGATGTCTCAAAGTGCCTCGACAGGATTGTCATTGCGAAAGAACGTGAAAGATTGTGCGGGTGAACGAAGTAGCAAATTTTATTTTGGGGTTGGGGTTTGTTGTGCGCTGGGACACTGGGAGAAAGTCCCTTCTCCTTTCGGGTAGTGCCATGGGATCTTTAACGTCCGCCTGAACAGGCAGACAGAAGGCCTCCGTTTTAACGTCTCATCTGAAGGATGGCACCTCCAGCACTGCATTTGGGGCTTTTGAACTCGCATAATCCCTGGAAGGCAGTGCTGGGGGTTGAGGGGGTAATAGAATCATAGAAACAGGAATAGGCCATTCAATCCCTTGAGCCTGTTCCGCCATTCTATTAGATCATGACTGATCATGGGGTGCGCTGTGTCTGGGAGACAGTGCGAGTCACTGGCTGGGAAGAATATGAACCAAACTAAAGGTGAGAAGGTCAGATTCTTTTTCAACCCCCCCCCTCCCACCCACCCCACCAACCCGTTACCCCACCCCAATAAAAAAAAAGTAATGAAATAACACAGCGTACAATTTGTTCTGATCTGGTGTTATGGTAGTGTTTCAAAAGGACATATTTAAGCCACTTGACAAGGATTGTTCCTTTTATGAATATATATCTTCAGGCTGCTCTACAGCTACAATAAGGCTTCCTGTACGAAGGAACAATAAAGATAGGGGCTGGTCGATCCCCTTTCATCGGGTGAGTTGCGACAAAGCTAGCTTTTTGCGATGTTGCTAATTCACTTGAGCTATAAAAATGATAACCCGAAGATAAGAGGACGCCAGGAGAGGTCATTTAAAATCAGACTCCTGTGACTCAGGAATTGGCCAGGTGAGCACAATTGACATGATAAACCGGCAGCACTCGTGGCCTCTACGCTAAGCACTAAGTGAATCAGCAGCTCTGTCTGTCACTCGCACACAGCCGAATTTGTCCCATTTGGTAATACAGCGCCCTGCAAAATACACATGGTCACTGCACTTTACGGTACATCCTGTGGAGTCCCTTAACATACTGGTTAGCACACTTGCCTCGCAAGCAAAAGGACCTGGGTTCGATTCCCAGGTGGGGCGAAACCCTAGGCAAGTTTCCTTACTCCACACGCCTCTGTTTACCTAGCAGCAAGTAGGAACATGGTTGTTAGTCGATTGGCGGATCACTTTCCGGAGATAAAAATCCCCCCGCCCCCAAAAACAAATTTGGTCATTCATTCCACGACTGTTTATGGGACGCTGCTGTGCGCAATTGGCTGCCGCGTTTCGCCCACAAGTTACACAGTCAATCCACTTTACAGTGTATTCTGCGAAGCGCTTTGTGACGTCTCAACGATGAGATAAGGCGCTCTATCAAATGCATGTATTATCATTATAAGTTCTTTGAGACGTCTTCCAGACGTGAATGGCACTGTGTCAAATGCATAGCTTAATTTTATCATCATCATCATCATCTAACTCGTTCTAATTTCAGCGTGAAAAACATTGCAAGGAACAGCCTTTTGTAGAAAGTAGAGCTGTCAAGCCTTTTTTCAGGATTGCCCACGTTAACTATGCTTCCGTTTGACATCTGTTCCTGTTGTTTTTTTAAAAAAAATCCAATTACAACAGACCCGATTATAAGTAAAGAGATAAGTGCCGTGAAGTCAATGCAATTGTTCAGCAAAACTCCATTTGATGTACAAAGGATTCACATTAGTTCCAGCTAGCGATGCTTCAAGGAAGACTGATCATGGTTCCTGATGAAACAAGGAGCAATTACAGGGATACATGTTAAACCTAATGGGTAGCGTCATTTAATATTTTGATAAGGGGACATTTCCTGCGCTGACCAGGCTTGTTCCAACAAGCAACTTTGGGCTAAGCCCATTGGAGTATGAAGCCGCAATTAATCAAGTTAGTTTAAGGCTGAATGGCCAGCGTATTGATTGATAGAGGTTTTCAAAGGAAATCTCTTCGCTAGGAGGAGTGCTCTGCCTGGCTGCCCAACTGATTCAGATTTGTGTATCAGAACCGTGAGGAACTCTTTAAGACTCAATTGCTATTTGATGTGCACAAAACCTTCACTCGCCTCGAATTTAACGGCAGTAAAAAGGGAACGAGTTCGATGAAGAAGGCCCTTTCGGCCCATTCTGATCTCATCCCTCCAGAATAGCCGCCCTAACCCGTCCTCCCATCACAGCACCCAGATGATTTTCAAACTAGTCCCAGCGTCCTGTTCTCAATCTGTACCAGTTTTAATGACTTTGTTACTAATTATTATTGTATCATCCTAAGCTGCAGCTATCTCAATAACAACAACAACAACAAATTCCATTTGTATAGCGCCTTTCACGTCGGGAGGACGTCGCAAAGCGCTGGGCAATCAGGAATTTGGGCCCGAGCTGGTGGTTGGGATCAGGAGGGGTGGAGGGCGGGGAGGGTAGGGGTAGGATGGTGACTGAAAGCACGGTCGAAGAGGAGGGTCTTGAGAAGTTCCTTGAAGGAGCTGAGGGAGGAAGCGAGGCAAAGGGACTTTGGGATGGAGTTTCAAAGAGTTCGGGCAGAGAGGCTGAAGGCCCGACCGCCGATGGGGAAATGCCGAGCTCTCCTGAATCATGGTAAGTTGTAGCTTGCCCACCCCAGGGCTCTGATATACCACACTCTATAGCCAGCAAAATTGCTACACTGAGCATCTACTGTCGTCGCTATAGATTAAGGTGTGGTCTCTAAGAATAGCACCGCCTAGTGTATAGATTGGGCAATATCTGGCAACTCCACGAACACAGCACAATGTCGCAACAAACAGGTGGGATTCACTCAATTGCGCACAGCCAGCCGTGGATCGCTTGACCAAATTATTACTGTTTTTATTCATTTATTTGTTTGAAGTGTTTACTCGCCCCGGGAAAAACGATCCGCCAATCGACTAACAACCGAGTTCCTACCTACTGCTCGGTAAACAGAGGCGTGCGGAGTAAGGAAACTTGCCCAAAGTTTCGCCCCGCCTGGGAATTAGACCCAGGTCCTCTCGCTTGCAAGACAGGTGCTCTAACCACTGAGCTACAGGACGCCACGAGTCAATGCTCAGGTCCAATTACACTCCCCCACCCTCCCCACAATATCACTTCCGATAACCCTTCCCCCCCTAGCCTCTGCTATATCACCCTGAGCTGCTTCTCTTCCCAAGGCCACTTGTCTTCCTAACAACACCCTTCCCCATCTCACCTATGCTAATAAAGTCCCACCACAAAATCTTAAGCACTGTGACTTGGGGTAGCGGCATTCTTAATGGTATTTTTACATTTTAATGATAATCGCTGTGTTTTAACCCAATCGAACTGCAATTTGCTATTTGCGTTATTTCCTGACACTTAGCACGAGGAATTCTTTTGGAAATAACTTCAAATTATACCCCTTTAATTCTTCTAGGTTTAACAATTTCTCCTATAAATAATTATAAATGTACCCACTGATACATTTTTAATAATACCGTGACTTTATGGCTCTGTAACCCTACAATGTTAGGCTCCCCCCAACTAAAAATGAGTATCAACGAGAAGTTGATCAAAGCTGACTTTGCTCCTCAATTAATTCTCGATTAATAGTTGAATATTAATAATTGCATTTGATATGGCGCTTTATCACATCGTAGAAGTGCTGATGTACTTTGACGATGGATTTGAGTTGGTGGGGGGGTGGATTCTGTAAGACAATGTGGGCTCCACTACAAATCTCATTATAATGAGACGTCTCTAAGTCTTTGTTCAATAATTTGACTTGAAACAATTGGCCAATGGTGCGTGTGGTTTAGCCACAACTCAAGCCTTGGCCTTTGCACCCCAACAGCAGCCCGAGCCTACCCAGGACAACAACAACAGCAAATTACCCTTGTATAGCACCTTTTTACGACGGAAAGACGTCCCAGGGCGCTGGACAGTCAGGGGTTTTTGGACCAGAGCGGGAAGTTGGGGTGAGGAGGGGAGCAGCAAGGCACGGTCCAAGAGGAAGGTATCTTGATGGGACTTGAGCGAGGCAAGAGAGGGCGTGAGGTGAAGGGACTGGGGGATAGAGTTCCGGGGACCTGGGTTAATGGCTCCTGGTAGCAAAGCACGCTTGTGAATACCACAGTCCCATCTGCTTCCAGAATATTCTCCGCGCACTTACCTGCTTGCTGGAGGACATGCTTGCGAGCGCGCTGATGCTGCCCGTATCCGTGACAACCATGGCTGATGGAAACCGTGCGGTGTGAGAATACTGGGGAGGGTCTGGCTTGTGCGTGTACACTGCAGGTGGGGGTGGGGGGAGGAGGGGAGGGAGGGAAGAAAAACAAGAGGTAAAGCATTAGGGTTTTTAGTCCTTCGATGGGCAGTCACTTCAGCCTTAGTTTGAGAACTGACAATGATTTGACCAGATTGATCCACGGGCCGTATTAGCGGTGGACAGAACTGCAGCTTATGAATCAGGAACCCACTGGTTCAGACCCTGGTCTGCGCTGCGCTTGCATGGATCAATTGGGAGTCAGATTGGCTCTGAGGTTTCCTAGGATAAGGAGGAGAAAACCAGCCAGGCTCCCTGCTCCTAGGCCCTCCACCGCACCCTCCACTGCTTGCTGCTATGTATAGCAGCCGGGTGTGGGAGAGGTCAGACTCGGCTGTGATGTTCTCTATAGTTGAGCCAAAGCTCACACATGGAGCCATGGCCACTTAGGGCAGGGGTGGGGTGGGAGGGAGGCAGACCAGCAACCAGCGCCCAAACAGGCGCCCAAACAGGCGCACAAGCACGCGCACACACAAACACACGCACACACAAACACGCACACACACAAACACGAGCACACACACACGCGCGCACACTCAAATACGCACAGCACAACACGCACGCACGCACACACACACACCAATCCAAGACAGTGACTTACTGTGAGAATTCTGCAGTTGGGTCACTGTGGCCATGAAGGGTTGCTGTGACATGTGATTTTGGGGCTGTTGCATAAGCGGCTGTTGGTGAGGACTGTGCAGTTGCTGAGAAAACTGGACTGGCTGTAAAGCTGCCAAACCTCCTGCGGTTACGCTGTTAATAACAGGGACGCTCTGGCCCTGAGATGTGCTTATACCTGAAACCATAAAACAGGGCGGACGGGGAGGGAGGGTGCGGAGGAGAGATGTGGGGTGGTGGGGGGGGGAGAGGAAGAAGGAATCAATATCTTGTACAAAAGCCTCAGGCTGAAATGTTAAATTGCCAGTTAAAATTTACATGCAATGACTGAAATTATTTTGTTCCTTTCGTGGAGAAACGACTTATTATTATTATTATTATTAATAATAATCATCCTTGCGTTTGATACAGTGCCTTTCACATCTGGTTGGACGTGTCAAAGCACTTTGCAGGATTCACTGCAAGGTGCAGCGACTGTGCATTTTGCAGGGCAGACTTGCAGGAGAGGAAAGTTCGGAGCATTACACCACCAACTTGCACTTGTATAGCATCTTTCACGCAGGAATAACAAGTCGAAGAGCTTTACCAAGACCGGATCACAAGATGGGTTCAGATGAAGAAGGCCCTTCAGCCCATCTGATCTCATCCTTCCAGAACACCCACCCAACCATCCTCCCATCACTGCATCAAGCTGCTTTGTAAATGAATTCCATTGTACTGGCCTCAACGACCCTTCCTGGCGACTTGTTGTAGTCATTGCTTAAACCTCCCGGTGTCTGGCCTGAAATTGCCCTTTACATCTCTAAGCTCGCAGTCCTCTTGTCCTAAGTCCTTGTTTTGTGGGTTTTGCCCACTCAACGTACAGTCAATTCATTTTACAGTATATTCTTTGAGGCGTCTCGAAGACGTGATAAGGCGCTATATCAAAGGCAAGGAATATTATTGTCAGTAGTACTGTCTCTGTACGAGAAAAAAAGGACTTACTTTGTGCTATCGCCATGACCCCGGAGAGGGGATTGATGATGAGATTCTGCGTTTGCTGGTGATTGTGGTGCGGCGGCTGAGACAGGCTGTGGATGTTTGTCAGGGTGCTGACGGGAGGCAGAGACCCACCTGGGGCCGTGATCTGAACGTGCAGAGAGAGAGCGAGAATGAGAGAGAAGGAAGCGTTACAACAACAAGAACAACTTGCATTTACATTGCGCCCCTCGTGCAGGATAGCGTCCCAGAGCTGTTACACGCAGCACCCAAAGGGTCAAACCATGACAGACAGACAGACAGACAGACCCGTGTGAACCAAACAAAAGCGTTAAAAAAAAAATGAAATAAATGAGCTCGTTATCAAGGCGAACATTGCCAGTGGTAAAGGATAAACAGCGTCCCGCCCAGAATCCAACTCTAGCAGGTATTCAATCAATAAATTCAACATGTTTCTTTGTCACTTTTATTGGCTATGTGTGTATGTGTGTGTGTGTGTGTTGGAGCGGTGAGTGGGGTGGGTTGGGGGAAAGGAAAGGGAGGGGAATGGGAAGGAAAACGGGAGGGGAAGGAAAAGGGTGGGTGGGGGGGTGGAGTGAAGAGAAGGGAAGAATATGTACCTTTAAAGCAAGATGAAAGTGTACAACTCAACCTTTCAGTGCTAACTCAGTCTGCGTTCCAGGCCTCCTTTGCCACAATGGCTCCTATTGTTTTGTCCTCCATTATGTATTTATTTTTATATATATATATTTTTGACTTCTCAGACTCTTATCTTATCAGCACGACAGTTACAATGGCGCAGGTGTCCTCACCATCTTGCCATCAGGTGACAACAGACCGTGGCTTGGATCCAGGTTGACTGGCGAGACTTGCTGTAGGACTGTTTGGCTGGTTACCATGGCGCTGTTGTGGTGACTGATCGCCGTGGAGGAGGAGACTTCGCTGGTACCCTGTTGACCGTACCGAACGCCTGTTAACGAGACGAATTATTAGTAATAAAAAAATATTAATAAGAATAATAAATCGGTCACTCAATCTCCGCGGCTGTTTTGTGGGAGCACTGCTGTGCGCAATTGGCTGCCGCGTTTCATCCACAAAATATACAGTCAATTCAATTTACAGTATGTCCTATTGGGACGTCTTGAAGACGTGATGAGGCGCCGTATCAAATGCAAGGATTATTATTAGTAGTAGTATTAAATTGAGAGAAAGCAAGCACCCTGAGGTCCAACCTCTCAGCCTCTGATATTATACACAGCCTTAGCTGAGAGCAAACAGAAAGAAACACACACACACACACAAAGGCGAAAGGGGACTGGTAATGTTTGATTATGTCAGTCAATGCCCTGCCTTGCTTTTTTTTTAGGAGGACCAACTGCGTTGGGCACGAAAGTAGAAGAGATAAGAACGGGCAAACCGTGACACATGCCAAACTTTTAACTGTATCGTATGGGCTAAGTGCCCGGGTGTTGAAGCCAAGTACATTTCAGCCTGCCAACCCTCAGAGGTGCAACAGTACCAAATCCATGTACCTTCCTGATCCAAAGAAGGAAAGAACTAGAATTTTAAATAGCACTTTACTGCATGGTTGAAAGGTCTCCAAGCGCTTCACAACTAATTTTGCTCTTATGTGTAGTGACTGTTTCTCTAGCCAAACATGGAAGTTGTTTGTGCCAGCAAAGCAATCCCACAAGCAGCCAAGAAGTGAGCGGCCAATTCATTTGGAGGATTGCTGATCAGGACACAGGGAGAAATCACCTTCCTTTTTCAAGCAGTGTCAAGGGATCTTTAACATCCACATGGGTCTAACGTCTTCAGACCTCGGTTTAATGTCTCATCTCGTCCAAGAGGCAACGTAAGCAACTGGTGGAACGTTCTGATAGATTGCTACTGAGATCCGATCAAAGGAAAGTGTATGTAGTCCCTGGCCTGTAGTTATCATCAATCGTGTAAAGCTGGATTGCACAATGTAAAGCAAACCCACCGTCAGCAAGTGGGCTTTCAGCCAGTCTACCTCTGCCCCCCTTCCCCCACCCCCCGCAAACTCCAACCTGAGTCCCTCTGACTTCCTCCCCCCTTGCTCGTTCAAGGCCATATCTCTTTTGACACATTCCTCGCCCCCGCCCCCCCCCCCCCCCGCCCCAAGCTTAGTTGCGGAGCCTGCACTATGAAGCACTTTGAGATGTCCTCCCGACATGAAGGGCGCTGTCTAAATGTCTAAATGTAAATTGCACTGAACTGTGTTCTATCATTGGATCACAGCCGTTTGAAAGAAACCTTTCAGTGTTGGCGAAAAACAAAGCACTGATAACAGATGGCAATTTGCCAACACAAGCAGTTCAGTCATCTGCTGGGTAAACAGCACACAACCCCGGGGGTGATGGCACCACACAACGTTTCGGTGGCCTCTGTTGTCAATGCATTTCACAGTCGTCAATCTCCAGATACTGTAAAAGCTGCACTCGGCTATAACAATAATCCTTGCATTTGATATAATTCCTTATCATGTTGTCGAGATGTCTTGAAGCGATCATGGGACATACTGTGTCTGTGTGCATAAAACGTGGCGGACAATTTGCGCACAGCAACGTTCCCCACAAACAGCCACTGAGCGAGTCACTGATTTTACTCAAACGTCTCAGCAACTGTTCCCCCAGCAACTTGGGGGATTGGTCATACACGCAACTTTTCAGTCACTCTTTTTGGTTCAAAGCTATAACGCAGACTACTTCGTGGGTTTCAAGAGGGAAGTGGACAGGCTGTAAGTTAGGGGCTTGAAGGGGTATGGGGATAGGGCAGGGCACTGTGGGATTGAATGGACGGCTTGCTCTGAGAACCGGTCCAGACTCAAATGGGCCGAATGGCCTCCTTCCACGTGATTCTTCTATGATTTTATACACTGATTTTATATGATTCTATGATTTTATACACTTTGCAATATTTGAGCAGTGGAGATATTAACAATGGAGTAGAGATTTTCGGGATTGTGAGGGAGCGGGGAGCGGGGAGGGGAGGGGAAGGGAGGGTTGTGCAGTCGCTCAGTGTCCCTGACCTTTCACTATCGCCGGACAACCAGAAAAACCCCAAACAAGAGGAGAGACGGTAACACGGGGGTGAAAAGAAAATCATACGGAGCTGAAAATACAAGTCTTTGATTTGTGGAGAACAACGATTTTCTGGTTTTGCGTGGTCACAGTAACTGATCTGACAGTCGAGTAAACCATTTAACTGGCTCCGCTGCCCGCTGCCAAACAATGGCCTGAGCCCTAGTAAAAGAGGTTTTATTTCACCACTTTGTCCCTTGTAAAACTGTCAGATGGAAGGAAGCACGTGCATGTTACACGCGGCCTCTTCGTGGTACGGTTGCACGCTGTTAGAACACACTTTGCGACAAGGTCGGGTCAGCGTATAGCACGGGTGTAGCATAGTTGCCGGCTTTCCTGCACGCTTCGCCATGACAGGAGGCGACCTCAGGGGCAGCCATTTTCTTTCAGAGCTTCCTGCTCCCCGTACGCAGGAAATGACGGCGATGGTGAAGCGGCCATTTTACAGGAAATAGCGTCAGCAGCGCTGATCGAATGCTACACGCAGATTATAACGAGGTTCTACTGTGGTTGCTCGGTGTATGGTGCGTTCCTGATAATGCAGAGTTCCGGCTTGTTCCTGTCCTCAGCTCTGTAGGGTTCATGCCAAGACTCGTAAATCAGCAAATTGGCTAAATGTCGGATTAAAAGGACCAGCGAGGAAAACAACCACCATTTTATGGAACGCTTTGCAAGTCTCACAGCCCAATAACCAAATCCCCAACTCGGATTGCTCGCCACTGGATCCCTTGGGAAACTGTCGCACGTTACGCCCCGCGGACACAGCCAGGGAGGTTGGGGAAGGGAAGGAGGGGCGAAGGCGGGAGGCGATTAGCGGCAAGAAAAGAAGAGAAAAAGGAGCAGGAATTTACAATTACTGAATAAAAATCCGGTTACATTACAGATTATGATCAAATCATTGGAACATTTTTTTGACCTCACTAGAGCAATGAGGAATTTGTTTACTAAAGCCCTACAGAGTATAGAATTCTTCACACTTCAATAACCCCATAAAACACAATAACACTCAAAGGTTAGTGTTCAACTTTACGAGCGCCTACTTTTTTCTCTCTCTCCCCGTGAGGTAAAAGGAGGCTGTGCTAAGTTTGGAGGAACAATTAACACCGGGATGTGGGTATAAAATCTCTTCCTTCAGAAATGCCGTGTCTCAGCAAACCACAAGTGGCTTGTTTCTCGCATTGTGACGTCTTGACAACGTGATAAGTCGCTATACCAAACACAGGGGTTATTTGTGAGAGCGGTTGAAAGAAAAATATGGGGAAATGTGGAACAAAAATTGAGTAAAGCTTATTTTTTTGAGGAAGAGGACAAAAGAGGAAGAAGGCTCTTCTAGCCCATTTTGATCTCATCCTTCCAGAATTCCCACTCTGGACGTCCTCCTATCGCAGCATCACGAGGGAGGAATCACAGATTAACAAAATACCCGGATGACTGGAGACTTCTTGGCTAGCACGTTTATCAATCAGTACCAGAAATAATGACACAGCCACACTGAAGAGGTTAAATTTGTTTCCCGGAGGGCTTTTGAGCTTCAATTAAATAATAATAATAATCCTTGCATTTGATATAGCGCTTTTCACGTCTTCTAGATGTCTCAAAGTGCTTCACAGAATATGCTGTAAAGTGAATTGACCGTTTATTTGTGAGCGAAACGCACAATGCGGGAAATGAAATGAAATGAAATGAAGACGTGATTTTGGTGGGACAAGAGAGAGGGAGCCAAGATTGGTTTAATCTACACGATGTTTAAACGCCCAAGGTAAATCTCAACTCAGATTATTCAAGAGGAATTCATTGCTTTTGATAAAAGAAGAGAATACCAGTGAGAATGAGTCACTGATCTTTGACGGCTCTGCGTCAACTTGTGTTTCGGTTTGGAAACCTTCAGCAGAACCTCACCTGTAGATCTGCCCCCACTGTCCATCCATGAACACCGCATGAATGAGTATCTCAAGACATGACACGTGCATGCGACTGTGAGGATGGTGGAAAGCGAACTGGATGGACCTTGTTTTTTTTTCCGTCCAGCATTTCCTATGTTCCTAAGCCCCGATTGCACACAGCGACTGGGAATCACACACCTGGCAGCTCTTCCCTCGCCCTGTCTAAACAATGGCAGCCATGGAAACCGACAAGGCTGCTACTCTCCTCGGAGAGATTTTTTTGCCACTTGCCAAGCTGTAAATTATGGTGAAAGTGTTCGAAGTGGCAATTATGAAACTCCACAAACTTCACACCCTTTAAAACAAGGGAGTTTCTCCGAGTGTCACAAGATCGCTAGATCGGTTCGGATGAAGAAGACCATTCGACCCATCTGATCTCATCTCTCCAGAACACCCGCCCTCCCATCCCCCCATCACAGCATCGAGTTGCTCTTCTACAATCCTCCAGGTAAATTGAGGATTTTGATACAGAGCCTATAACTGTTGAAACAACTCAAAACAACCTCAGGTTATTATAATCCTTGCATTTGATACAGCGCCTTATTACATCGTCGACAAATCTCACAATACTGTAAAGTGTCTATTTTGTGGGCAAAACACAGCAGCCAGTTACCAACAGCAGTGTCCCAGCCATGGCGCAAATCACCAATTTTATTTTGGGGATTGGTGGCCAGGCCACCAGGAGAGAGAACTCCCTTCTCTTTTCTAATAGCCGTGGGATCTTAAACATCCACCTGAACACACATACGAACTCGGATTAACAGCTCATCCAAAGGACAGCACATCTAACGTCCCCCAGCACTGCATTGGAGTGTCAGCTTAGACGATGTGATTCCAAGTCCTGACGTGGGGCTTGAACCCACAACTTTCTGACTCAAGAGGCGAGAGCACTACCCACCACACCAGGCTGACACACGGGGACTTTGAAATTGACTTCAAAGCAGTTCGTCTTGTATGACCTTGGTGTGTGCAAATAGGGTGGTGCCCTTGTCTTCAAATACACAGGCCTTATATTTGACATCAATTACTGTGCAGCGCTTTGAGATATTCGGAGGTTCAAGGTGCTGTGGTCAAATGCAAGGATTGCTGTTCTTAATTGTTACTTTAAGTACTTCTATTAGCCAACAAAATACATTGTCTTAACACTTCACAGTGAAATCCTGTGAAACGCTTTGATGGCGTGATAAGCTGCCGAATCAAACGCAAGGCGTGTTATTAACGGATTCACCTTTACTGCCGCGAGCCACTCGATGCTCGAAGTCGATGCAACAGGTCTCCCCCAGGTCTTGACGGGGCGTAACCCGACTTGAAATGACGAGGGTTTTAGGGGTTAAGTCAATATGTAAGGAACCTCGTATGTAGCTGACAGACTGCCAAAGGCAGGGGAGGTTGCGTCCTTGACTCCGCTGAGCGCTGTGCCTGTTTGCCTTCTCACGGGCAGTGACATCGCAGGAGATATAGCAGACGTCATTCATGGAGCAAGTCTCTGTATTGAACCTAAACCTGAAGGAATGGCATTGGGTTCCATCGCACGTTGATCACTGAATACAATGCACCGCACTGGTGCGTCAGCTCAGTCACTCACATTAAACACAATCCCTACTGAAAGGATCTGGAGCTTTAAATGGTTACTTTTCATAGCTGTTTGTGGGATATTACTGTGCGCAAAATTGCCTGTCGCGTTCGCCCGCAACACACACAAACACACAGTCACTACGCTTTCAGTAAAATTTTACTCCTCCCAACATGAAAGGCGCTATACATTAAATGCAAATGTTATTATGAACAATAATAATTATAATAGTAATTATAGGAACAATATTGACCAAAGGCAGTGCAGGCACTGGACTTATAATAATAATAATCCTTGCATTTGATAAAGCGCTTTTTACGTCTTCTCGACTTGCAGCAAGATTCCAGCCTTGCGCTAAGCGAAAACCTTTCACATCAAAACGCGGCCTTCAACACACCAATCCGTGTGTTTACTTCCTACCCAGTATCATCCCCTTCATCAGAAAACATCTTCAGGTCAGGGCAAAGGGCATAAAGGAGAAGCTGCATAAATAAGCGGGCCGGCAAGAGGCAATTCGCTTCATATTTTATGATTATTTCTCCTGTTTAATTGCCAGCCACGGAGCTGTGTATGCTCTCTATGCCAGCCATAAAATGAGTCGTTACACGACAGTCCTTCCAGTCATTGTGCAATCGTAATTTGCTCAATAAAAAAAAACCTAAAGGGCCTCCGATCAATGCCTCTTTGGCAAAATACCGAAATGGCGGTCAGAGCTATAAATTTTCCAAGGTCCTAGTTTAGAGCAACCAAGAGATGTCTCCGTGTTTCACTTCTCTGTTGGATCGATCAGCTTCAGTTCATGTGAGTGTTAACTCTTTAAAAGGCAGGGGCAACACCTACTCTTCTGGTACACTCTTTCGTGGCTGATAAAGCCCAACTACAATCAATTCTCTCGTGGGCTTATCTTCCCAATTTAGGACCAGCAGAGTTTTGCATATGTGAAGTGTAGAGGAGTTACTAGCGTTGAAATGACTAGCGTCACCTCGACCAGCGACCTGCATTGAGATCGTGCCTTTCACGTAGGAAAATGTCTCAAAGCGCTTCGCAGAGGTGGGGTGAGAATCCGAGTGGGTGAAAGGGGGAGGTCAGGGAAGAGGTGGCCGAAGGTGCAGTCAGACTTTTTAGATGGGTTTTGAGGGGAAGAGAAAGAGAGGGCGAGAGGGAGGCAAAGGCCATTAGGGAGAAAGCCCCAGAAAGCTGAGGGCAAAGAAGCCAAAAGCTCATCCATCATGGAGGGAGAATCAGGAAACAACAACAACAATTTGCATTTATATAGCATCATTCATGCTATGTATCATTCAGCGCATGTAGTTGGGCAAAATGTGAAGCAGAGAATGGGAACTGTAGGAGGTCGCACAGGTATGGTGGAGTAAGGGCATGGAGGCTGTTGGAAGTTAGGAGGATCCCAAAGCTAATCCGCCTGGGAGTAGGGAGCGAGTGGAGCACGTGGCAAGGTGGGTTTTCTGTTCCGAGTCCCTCTTCAGTGCCTCCACTGGTTGTGTGTGTGTGTTTGGCAGCTGGGTGGGAGGAGGTCAGGCTCTATAGTCAAGTAGTTTGCTGACAAGACTCATACATGGACAATGGCCACTTGGAGGTGGTGGGTAAATGGGGTGGGGGGAGAATACTGGAGGGCAACCAGTGCCTGTGGAACCGCACCCTAAAGAAAGAAGGCCAGAGCAGGAGAGGAGAGGTATGCGTATACTTGAGCGGGGAGAAAATTGGAAAAATAATTGGACACTAAAAAAAATACATTTTTTGAAAAAAAGCCCGCACAATTAAAAAAGAAAATTCAATTAAAAACAGAGGGTCAAAGTAGCTCCGGGTCGAGCAAGGAGCAGCACGGCACATACCAACGACATGAGTGTACGCTTCCCGGAACAATCAGTCTGATGTTTTATGATCCAGAAACATACACGAGTCGAACGGTAAACAGAAAGGAATGATAGAGCGCTGGAACGAGATAGACAGAACAAAAGTAAAGAGGAGAAACAGTCATAAAACTGTGAGACTGAGGCTATTTTGTCTGCATTACTGTGATACTAGTACCTAGCTAGGCTACACCTCCCACAGAGATAACCCCAGGGTGAGAAGAGAGGTAAATAGCTGTGATGTGCTTGTGGAGGACTGATGGGGTACGAGAGGGGTGGGGGGAAGGAACACTAGACAGGGTGGATCACGCAGAGGTGCGGAGGCAGAGACAATAAGCAGCGACCGATTCAATCCCTCATCCAAATGGACAAGATTCAGAAATACTACTACTACTAATAATCCTTGTGTTTGATATAGCGCCTTTTCACGTCGTTCGGATGGCTGAAGCGCTTCACAGAATATACTGTAAAGTGACTGTATATTTTGTGGACCAAATGATCGGCTCCTTAACTGCTCAGAGATCATTTCTATATAATTTCAATTCAAGCGGCTGTCAAAGATTTCCGCAGACGACTTGAAAAGAGAAGGGAGTTTCTCTCCCAGTGTCCTGGCCAACAGTTGCCCAGGCATAAAGTTGGCCATTTGCTTAATGGCTGTTTGTGGGACATTGCTGTGCACAAATTGGCTGCCAGGTTCGTCCACAAAATAATAATAATAATCCTTGCATTTGATATAGCGCTTTTCACGTCTTCTAGACGTCTCGAAACGCTTCACAGAATAGACTGTAAAGTGAATGACTGTATATTTGTGGGTGACGCACAGCAGCGTCCCACAAACAGGTGTGGATTGAAGTGACCAATTTATTANTTTTTTTCTTGAGGGATTATTATTAGGCGTGTGGAGTGTGGAAACAAAATTAAATTCAGATTTTTATTTATAAATGGTTTCAGATCTTGAATATTTCTGCAGTAAATTATAAAGGAAATATACCAGTGATATCACCTTATGTGGAGGGTTCCTGATCTCTCTAAGCTGAGGGAAAGTGAGTAGGTAAATCAAAACTACCAAATTAATTCCAATATATTACAAACTTAACTTAATTTCAGACTTACTATTTATAAATAAATATATATATATATAAAAACTTGAATACAGTCACTACACTTCCCTGTAAATCCTGTGAAGTACTTTGAGGCGTTTCAATGCTGTGATAGAGCACTATAACAAATGCAAGGTTTGTTATTATTAACAGCAACGTGTACCTAAATGTGCATACAATACATACACACACATTATTTAGTACACTTTACTTAGAATGAAGGTCTCAAAGAAGCGGGTATTTTCCGTTCTATTCGCCCCCAGTCAGACTTGTGACTGTTCTGCTTAGGGCCAGCTTTAATGCGTCGATGCTTGCATTGCTGCAAGTTATCTTGTTGCACAGCAACAATGTCGCTGGGACCTCTGGGTGAGATAACTGATTGAGGGTAAGCAGGTAGCTGTTTAAGTCAGCTGCTTGAAAAGCATTGAAAGTTGGTTTGGTGAAGCCTGGAGTGAATCTAAGTCAATTTCCAGTGCTAAGCCCATACTGGTGGGGAGGGGTTGAGAGTTGAGAGGGGATTGAGGGGTGAGGGGGTGTTGAGGGGCGAGAGGGAAAGAGCCCCTGGTGTACCAGTCAGAGGCAGGTTTCGAGCAACACGGGTCTAAACGTTAGTGTGGAAATGGGCATCCCAACAACAACAACTTGCACTTATGCAGCGCCCTCCACTCAGGACAGCGTCTCAGAGCGCTTAACAGTGGCGGAGCCTGACCCCGAGCCGGGGGGGGGAGGGAGGATCTGGCCGTAAGCGTGGGGTCGAAGAGGAAAGTTTTCAGGCAGGACTTGAAAGAGGGGAGAGGGTGGGGGGGCAAGGTGGAGGGATTGAGGGAGAGTGTACCAGAGTTTTAGGGCAGAGTAGCTGAAAGCGCGACTTCCCATGGTGGGGCGGGGGCATGGGGGACGAGCAGGAGGCCGGCGCCAGCCGAGCAGAGGCGCCGGGTGGTGGATTGGGGAAGGGCGCGATACAAATGCAAGTTGTCGTTTGTTCGTTGCTGTCGAAAGTGTTGTGACATTTTGGAAGCGAAAGGCACAAGCAGCACAGGGTACAATATAATGGCTATAAAAATAGCACGTAAAATAGGGAGAAGAGGAAGAAGAGAACAGGGATAATTTTTTTTAGGGAGAAAAGATTTATTATGACGGCAGTAAAGTTACCGGTATCGTCAAACTTTTTGTTTTGCTTTAACACTGCAATTTGTTTCAGCGTCAACAAAGCAGAAAACGTTCAAAAAAACGACCAGCTTGGGACGGTGGGGAGGGGGGAGAGAGAGAGATTAGAATTCCCTGGACCTGTCTGAGTTTTTGAAAGCACGTACAGAGGCAGTTTTGTTTAGCAACCGACCGCGAAACTCCTAACAAGTGGACACAATGATAAAGCAAGAGCACAGGACGGGTCAACAAAAACACTTGGGTTTTGTCTGCACCCAACAGATATTCACGGAAACGATAACAGACGTCAATTCAGACTTCGAATGGTGATAACATCATGTTTTTCCATTAAATGAATCACTCCCAGCCCGAGCTACTCAGCGGACAGTTTCAGAATGAGGCCCTGACTCAAGGTTAGTCAACATTTTTTGACAACTCTGTTATCAACTAAACTTTTGGTCAATAAACGAGAGGCTGGTCTCGTTGATTAGGAGCACTCTGGTTACCAAATCAGGAAAATCCAACAGCTTCGTGTGTTGAATCCCCCTCGGAGTTTGCTCGCCAATACACCTTGTTCTGCGGTCAGGAAAGGGGCAAATGGTCTGGGACAGGGAATGGTTTATAGAATCTTAGAATCTTACAGCGCAGAAGGAGGCCATTCGGACCATCTCGTCCCACTCCCCGCTCTCACCCCAACACCCCATAGCCCTGCAATTTTTCCTTTTCAAACATCTTACAGCACTGGCAGCGATTTTGTCTCAAGAGAACGACAATGAAGCTGCAAGTGTGAAGGGGCCCCTGGACGTTAGTCCACAGGAAGAGAGCAGCTCTCCATGACAATATGCTGCATGAAGGGTACTCTATAAAGTTGTTGTTGTTGTTGTTGTTATTGAACGTTACCACACAGAAATAGGCCATTTGATTCTCCCCCCTGGTGTTTTGCTCCACATCCCATGGTCCAAATCTATTTTGTGCTGGCCTCCTGCACCCTTGAATATCCCTTCTCCTCAATATTCCCTATAAAAAGAACGTTCGCACTCCACCTCAACTATGGTTTGTGGCAGAGGATTCCACAATCCGAGCCAAGACATTTACTTTTCTAACATTCTCCCCACCTGCCCCCTCCCCCGCCCAAACCCCCCTCCCGTTCAATATGTTTCGGGACCATCTTAAATATGTGCCCTCCAGTCACTGATTGGAGGCTCCTAAGTCTAACTGAGAATGGCTGAGAAATTCCACTTAAGTCAGCGAAGGGGGAGAGTTGACCTTTGATCTGATCTCCTGAGGAGCAGTCAACCAGTTAAGTCCCTTCAGATAATTTTTCCTCCCCCTCAGCACCTAAAATTCAACTTGCTTTCAAAAGAACACAGCCTGGTTCGGTTGATAGCACTTGCGCCTCTGAGCCATAAGGTTGCCGGTTGAAAGCCCCCCCACGTCAGGACTTTGAGCTCACTCGGTCTAGGGTGGGCTGATGCTCCAGTGCTAGGGGTGCTCTGCATTGTTGGGAGGTGCTGTCCTTTGGATGAGATGTTATGTTTGTTAGGTAAAGGTGGGGCAAACGCAGGTAATTGGAGTTGAGGTACAGATCAGCCATGATCTAATAGAACGGAGGAAGAGGCTCGAGAGGCTGAATGGCCTACTCTTGTTCCTACGTTCTTATGTACCACAATCTATGCAACCGGTTCTTCACAGTTAATCATACTGTCACAATTTAAATTAGTCTTTCCTACCAGCCAGCTGCCTCATAACTACGAGCTTGGGGTGGGTGGGTTTAGAGAGTGGGGGGGAAGGGATTGGAATTGCATTTGATTAATGCAAGGCCATTTAAGCCTGTGCTAAGTGAGTGCATGAAGCTGACTGGATGTGTCAATTTGAGCCTGGGAAATTTACAGATAACAGGTGCGGGCGAAATTGATGGGAGTTAAAAATGTTTTCATGGCATTGGAACCCAAATTCGTATTCTGTCATTGGTGTGATGACCTGATAAGGCCACTGAGTTCCCCCCACCCTTTCTCCCATTAAAGTATAATACTTCAATTCTTTCCACTCTCGGCTACCGTCACTGTGTAAATAGCAATGCTTCAGACACTGCTGTCGAATTGTGAAATAACTCAATAAAAAAACAACTGATTGTGATCGCAGACCTATTTTCTACAAATCCACAGGTTTCTACAGTAACAATAATCTAGACAGGATCTATCATTCCCTCTGGAATGTATAGCACACCAATTCGGACACAGCAATGCCCCACAAATAGCCCTGACAATAGTGACCCAGTTATGTAACTGTTGGCCAAATCACAAGGAGAAACTTCCTTCTGATATTAGATAGTGTTATGGGATTTTTAACTTCCACCTCAAGGGGCAAACAGGAACTCAGTTTTACATCTGCTCCTGAAGGACGGCACCTCCTCTCCGAGAAAGAGGCCATTCGGCCCATCGAGTCCGCGCAACATGAAAGATCCCATGGCACTATTGGGAAAGCGAAGGGCCTGGCTGACTAATCCTCAAAATTAATTGGCCGCATGTGAGCTCAAACTCTAGGTGTAGCTCTTGAAACCACAATCTTCTGACTCAGTGGCAAGAGAGCTAAGCAACTGACCCAGGCTGACTTGACACCCGCTCAGCCAGGCTAGCACCTGATTTATCACTTGTGTCGTCGAGAGGAAAATTAAAACTTTCAAATGAGAGAAATTTCCATACTGCTGAAACATTAATTACCCTCCATGTTGACGTGCTAACATGCAACACTGCTGACAATCACCCCCATTGTGCTTCATTTTGTGTAAACGTATTTCCAAGTTTGGTGGAAATTGGAAATTGCAACCATTACGATTTGGCAGTCAAAATGTACATAATTGCCATCTAATCCACCCTCACGCATGCTCTCTCACACTCACATACAATGCAAATTCACACAACTTGTACACTTATAAAAACCCCCAGTCATGTAGGATAAATGTCTCGAAGTCCTTTAGAACGACAATAAGGAGCATAGAACGGTGGGGCGGGGGTGTGGTTGGGAGAGAGGAAGGAGAATTACATTTAAGGTCACAAGAAAACAAACGGGGAGCGTTAAAACAATCCTGCATCTCAGACAAGAAACAGTTAACGTGTTCCATTTTTTCAAAACTGGAAGTCTTACGCCATTTTTATTGTCTTGTTTGCGTCAGGTTAGTCGTTTGGCAAGGTCGTCGATAAGGTCATGTCTCCATTGAATTGAGGCAGTCAGATTTTATTTAAACAGAGGAGGAGGAGGAGAAGATACCCAACGAAAACAGGACTCAATTAAGTCCACCTTGTTTTGCTGCAAACCTTTCGTTTTAAAATTTTAGGTCAATTGCTCTGGGGTAACCAGAAAGTTAGATGGTGACTGAAAATGATCTTTTTATTGACTGAACTGGAGAGCACGAAAGAAGGACAGGCATCACCTGCCCTTGGTTCCTAGTCATATACATTGACTCTCTCCCTCTCTCGCTTCTTTAAAGGTCCATCTCGAGACCTACCTCTTTGACCATGTCATCTTTCCCTTTCCCCCACCCCTGCTGCCCCCTCCCCCCCCCACCCCAGACCATTAAGCGCCTCGGGACGTCCTCCCGACGTGAAAGGCGCTGTATAAACGTAAATTTGTATTGTGCATGTCTCAGTGGTTAGTTTGGCTGGTAAACTTCTCCACACGCACACACACACAAAAATAGGTCACTACAGAGACTTTTCTGAGCCTCGGAACCACAATGCTGGGTTTTGTTTCGTGACGGACAGGGGCAATTAGTCATTCAATTCAATCTTTTAGTCTAAAACAGTGGGTAACCGGAAGGAGTGGCAGTCACCCTCTGCTTCTTGGCTCTTGAGCAACAGTAAGGCTCTTTTGTTGAACTTTCGACCCTCTCCCCCCCTCTACCCCCAAAATAGCCTGACCTTTGAACAGCCTGTTTGGTCTTGTTAAGCAAGCAGATAAACGCGCCGGCAGGAATTTACCTGAATTTATAGTTAATGCAAATTTCTGCACAGGCATGTCTTATCAATCCCATTTTTTGGACCCCGATAGCTGGCGGTATGCAAAGCAAATACAGCCAGACGAACGCCAATGAAAGGTTGCTGCGCTCCCGTTGAAACAGGAGTGAAGACGCAGGTCTCCGATTCCTTGGGGCTAGCCGTGTTTCGGGAACGCCCGATATCGGAAAGGTTTACACTGGCGTGGTTTGCATTTCGGGATCGCTGGAAATTAGCTCCCGGTGTGGAGGAGGGGCAGTGAGTTAATAAACGTCAGTCAGTTTCCCAAACAGCATTCCCATCCAGAACCAGACTCGTGCTATTTTCCTTCATTTTATACTTTATAGCGTGCAGAGTTTGCAAATCTTTTCAAGCCGCAAGCTCTTAAGGACTACCCAAGAAGAAAGAAAAGGCTTCAAAATTAAGGCTGAATTTAAGTTATTGCACGGAACTTCAGACCATCTAGTCCGCACCGGTGTTTGTACTCCACATGAGCCTCTCAATTCCCTCTATTCCCTTTCTCCCATGCGAATTTTCCAAACTCGTCTACAACATACACACTTGACTACACTACACTTGATGGTAAAGTCCCGCGAAGCGCTTTGAGACATCCTCCCCACATGAAAGACACAATATCATATGTGCGGAAGACTATTATTATAAATTTTGCACGACCTGAAATGGTCAGGGAATATCTCTTTATATATTACACCCAAATATAAGGTTACTTGGTTGACGTATTCCACTTTAGGATTTTGTTTTTCTTTTCTTATCCCCTGCAATGTACCTCAGGGATTGGGGCTAGACTCGGAGGTTAAGGGATGATCCGATTAGATACAGCAGTCATAAAGAAAAACAGGCAACTGTTTCACGCAGTGAAATGAGAATGAAACGAAGAATAGAGATGAAATCAGCAGGAGAGGATAATGGGGTAGGTTCCTTGACATACCTCTGAGCAGCATTGATAGGGGTCTAGTCGCTAAACGTCCGTCCATCCTGTCGGACAGAGAAGATGTGTGGTCTACAAGGGCCCAAGACACGGGCGGAGAGGAAAGAGGGGGGTGTGGGGGGGGTAGGTGGGGGGGGGGGGGGGGGAAGGGGGAAAGAGAAAAAATACGTTAAAGTAAGAGGAATCTCGCCCTCAAAGTAAAACTTTACACAATACATTCAGTCGATGCTTTTTAATGGAGCTGACCAAAATGCTAGGTTGCATCCTGAGGTCCACATTGAGCGCTCCAGGATGCTACCCCACGTAAAGAGCGCTGTATAAATGCAAGTTGTTGTTGTTGTCGTCGTCTCTGGACACAAGGGCTCTGAGACGCTACCCTGTGAGAGAGGCGCTATAGAGTGAGCTGCTGCTGCTGTTGTTGTTGACCTCATTGGGGGTTTCTGATTGGAGATGACATCCCATAGGGTCGAAATCATGAACAGAAGATTCCCTGCACAGGTCGCACTTTACCCCCCCACCCTACCCCCCAAACCACTTTTTGGGGGTCTGTTTTTCTGAGAACTCATCTCTCTTCAAAGGGCATTGATTCACTGACCCAAGACATCAGGATAGAACGAGAAGAATGATTTGGTACTCTGGGGCCAGATACGGATTATGACGTGGATGTGGGATTAAACTGAAGCTTTTTGCTTTTCCCCGTTCCCTTTCATATTGCTCCTTTTCAGATATTTATCCGAGCCCCAGTCAAAAGCGAACATGGATTCTGCCTCGGCCATTAAAATAAAATGCATTTATCCACAATTAAGTATTTATTCTCCCAAAAACAATGTTCGATAACCTCCCCGGACTGTAAGAACCTTTATGAACTACTAGAGTATTTTAATATAACGTAAGAGAAGGGAGTTTCTCCCAATGTCCTAGCCAACAATCCTCCAGATAAAATTGATCATTAGCTTCATTTCTGTTTGGAGTACAACAACAACAACTACTACTTGCATTTATATAGTGCTCTTCACGTGGACAGAGTCTCGGAGCACTTACATTGCTTACATTACATTAGTACATTGCTGTGTGCAAATTGCCTGCCACATTGGCCTACAAATACACAATCACTACACTATACAGTAAAAATCCTGCAACGTGGTTTGAAATGTGAAAGGTATTGTATCAAAAACAAGGATTATTATCATCAGAATTAACCTTAGTTTCACTATATCAGAAGTTCTGCTACTTTTAGTTTGTGTGTTTGTGCTTTTGCCAGTGAAGATGAAGGTTTTAAAGTTGAAGAACTCTGTGTAAGCAAAATCGATCCACCATCACATGAAGGTGTGTTCTTTAAGGACAGTACTTGTTGAATACTGCCTTGTATATACGAGGGGAGAAGGGAATGGAGTAGGACTAGTTGGGCCAAAAAGCTTTCTTCTGTGGAGTCTATATAATTCTATGTAACGTGCCCTTTGCAACCCTGAACACGCAGGGAGATGGGACCTCGGTTTAATGTCTCATTCAAAGGACAGCACCTCCACAGCAGCGCTCCCCCAGTGTCAACCGAGACTATTTAAGTTCAATGTGGGTCTTCAACCCACGACCATCTGCTCCAGAGTGGAGTGTGCTACCCACTGCGCTGGATATGTAGACGCTTCAACTAAAATTTTAATCAATACTCAAAAGAGGGAATGAGTACAAATCTATTTGATACAACACAAGTGGAACTCCGCTGTTGTGCTTTACACCCATGAGTTTACGATTCTCGCAATTGCAACAGAATTTACGCAATCAGTCATGCAGCTACACAGTGGAACACACGTCATTCTTAAGTTACCAAGGCATTCGTATGAGAATCCTCTCCAACCACATAACTGGCGCTACCACACAAATGGCACCGACCTGTGAACACTTCCGATGAATGATCTATTTGAAATATTAATGTTCATCTAGGACAAGTGCTCGTGCAAACTGAGCCCTACACCTCCAAACAGCACTGAGTATTCCTCCTCTGGAACATTTTGCCTGAACCACCAATGTCCATCCCTCCACAGCCAGAACGGAAAGTTCCCACCCACCCCGAAGGCTTTCTGTGACTCAAAGACTTGCACAAATAAAAATATCCAACATCCATTTCATGGGCATCGTACGTTGTTGGAAATAAGTCCCATCAGTTTCCTTCCCCAGAACAACAACCATCGCTTTTTGTTAATAATTATTAACCATATAATATTAATAATCCTTGCATTCGATATAGCGCCTTATCACGTCTTCGAGACGTCTCAAAGCGCTTCATTTTGCATCTGACTGTATACTTTGTGAGCGAAACGACATATAGAGAGCAGCTCATGCGGAAAGAAGTTATATGATCCCAAAACCCATTTTGCAACCTGCAGAGGAAATTTAGCATTTGAAGGGTTAAATTAAAATAAATGCAATTGGTCTTATGGCGTAGTTGATATAATTTTTTTAAAAAAAGATAGAAACACGTCAGTCTTGAGTTACCAAAACGTTAATGTGTAAAGACTCTCTCTGTGTACCTGCCTGGCCCTGGGAAAAGGGCATTAAATGAGTAAGAGTTCATTGACTTATTCATGTACTCCCTTGTTCTACATTATTCATTTCCTGAGCTAATTTCCTCCTTGTTTTTTTCCGAGAAAGCCAATCAATATCAGTATCAATTCCCCCACAAACTTGCCTCCGACATGCCTGGCCTTCCAGGACTCCTATCCACCCCCCCACCCACGCCCTTCCCTTCCGCCACCATTCACAGACTACATCAAGGACCATCATTTCTGGCTGTGTAAAGGAGAGCACAGAATAGACTGTCATAGCAGCCCATAGTCCTTGGATAGCTCCTGCTGGTCAAGTCTGGAGCTGGGGGACATAAAGGGGCATCCAGAACCGCCTTCTAGGGCAAAGGATAAATGGAACGGGGATACGATTCTACAAATGCTGTCCCCAACATATAAAATTAAAAAAAAGACACACAAAGGTTGTCACGCAGTGACTGAGTACACACTGGAAGGACGGCAGAGATCAAAGGGGAACATGCTCCGCTCAAAGCCCCCGCTTAATTTTCAATTAAGCATGCATAATGGGCACACAATGCCATGACAACACTGACTGCATGCTGTTGCATTATTTTAGCCTGAGTGCGACACTGAAAACAGCTGATTTTGCTGACAACGTGCTTGTAGGGGCAGCTTGTAAGTGAGTGGCCTGTGACGCCAAGGTTGAGTCGTGGCTTGCCTGCGTCAGCAGAACGAATCCTCTTTTCTGACGAGCCACCAACCACCACACACACCCCCCACCCCCCCCCCCCCAACCACTCCCCCCCCCCCCCCATCACCCCTCGCGACAGGCACGACCACCAAACCCAATACATGGGCAGTGACTTCATGTTGACCTCGGTGCAGCCCTACTTCTTGTCAGTTTCTATTGTGTGTATCAGCGGCCTGCTGACTTTCCTGTGTAAATTGCAGGTACAGCACACAATGCGAATTGTTTCCCAATCTCTCTGCAGATCACAATGAAAAATTTTGCCCCACGGCTCTCTCAGCTTCTGCTCGATTGATTCATTCGACTCTTCGTTTCTCCTTTTTCCCAAATTTTTAAAATGTAAATGATATATAGAGGGGCGCGGGTGGGGGGAGTGGGTGGAGGGTGGTGGGGTTTGCTTGGAGGGTCGGAGTGGGGGGGCCGGGGGGGAAAAGAAGACTGAAAGCACCGTCAAGAAAGATGAATCGGAGACCCTCCACCTCACTCACTTCCTACTCATTCCAGCTCTCTTCCAAAACCCCTTTGCTTTGCTCGTTCTCTTCCTGCCTTCAAAACTCTCTTTGAGACTCTCCCTCTCGCTCTTTCTGGCCATGCCTTCGCCTGCTCACTGCTCCCTAACTCTGTCGAGTGCTTTGAAATAATACTGACAACAGTCTTTACATTTGATACAGCACCTTTCACATCAGGACGCCTCAAAGCGCTTCACAAGGATGTAGCGTAAAGCATATTGACTGTGTAGTAGTTTTACGGGCATGGCGATATTTTTTCCAAGTGAAAGAAGCTATGCTATGTAAGTGCAAGCTGGCGAAGTCAGTCGCAAACAAACGACAGCACCAGCACCAGCACCACCATCATCATCATCATCATGACACGAATCACATCTGCTAAAAGGTTTTTGAAAAAACGTCACTTATAGGAATAAGCACAGCCCTGAGCCACTCCTGACGGCACCCAAAGCGACTCTTCACTTCCTGCGCCACAGGGATTAAAAGGGATTGGATGTGAGACTTACCGTGTTTGTTGGAGGGCGATGTGTTGGGGTGCATGTGATGCGGGGAGCTGTGCGACAGCAGAGGATTCATATTGTGTGGCTGGACGGTGTATGCATCCATGGCCAGTTTCTGGCGGAAAGCTTCTTCCTTCCTTCGGTTGGCGAACCAGTTGTACACTCTGACCTCTGTCACCAGATTGGAGCCCAGTCCTTGGGCCTTGGAAGGGGAGACACCTCGCTGGATGCATTCGGCCCTAGGATGAGAAAGCACAATGTTGGCAATGGTTCTGTCCAAACCACGTCCGAAGAGGTCGAGGGGGATTCAAATTGACTGCCGCGTTCGCCTGCACCATGCCAGTCACTACACTTCACAGCACATCCTGTGAAGCACTTTTTTGAGACGTCCTCGCAACGTGAAAGGCACCCTATCAAATGCAAGGATTACGGGAGTGAAAGTTCTTTCATTGGGGGCAGCCCCAATGGGATAGTGGCCAGAGCTGTGGCTTATGAACCAGGAGATGAACCATCAAGCATTCTAAGTTCGTTGATCTCAGCCAGGATTACATGGGGAGGCAAGTGACCCTCCCAGGATCAGGGAGGGCAAAACCAGCCAGGGCTCCTGCTCCTGATCCCTCTGGAGCACCCTCTACCGGTTGTGTTTCTGTGTGGCAGCCAGGTCAGGCTCAGCAGGGAGGTCCTAGACAGTCAAGTGGCCGGCCGACAGTCACTGCCAATGGCAAAGTAGTGGAAGACAACTGGTTTCTGCGGAACCACACCTCAACAGGAACAGCCCGGGGTTCCTGCTCCCAACCCCTCCGGAGCACCCTCTACTGGCAGTATTTCCTAAAATGTTCTTGAAACGCTACATGAAACCCCACAAATTTCAGTCCTACGTTCTGCTACACTCACATTGTGTGAGGTACCTGAGATGGCTTGAGGTTGAGGTGAAGCGCTGTATCAAATGGGATTTTTCAAAAATTTGACCTTTGATATAATGGGCACAGGGGCTAAATAAAGAGAGTCACCACATGGGATTTAAAATAGGTAAAAATATGAAATGTGAACTATGCAGTCTTGGTATATTGAAAAGCAAACTCGCTAGCTTTAGTCTTACCAAAGCTCAAGCCAACAGAAACAATTCTGATTAATTTACACTATACATTTGAATGTTAAAGTGTCAAAGCAAAACATTCGCTTTTCTTCTCTTCAATCCTGTTCATTTTGTTTTTGAATTATTTGGGAGGAAATTTTAATGAACGCGAGAGGCACACAGTAATTATAATAATAATACTTGCATTTTGATATAGCACCGTATCATGTTCATCAAGATGTTTCAAATCAAATCACATCTCAGTATTTACTGTAAAGTGTAATGACTATTTTGTAGGTAAAAATATTGGCACAGAGCAAATATACACTAATTCAACTCCCTTATAAAGAGTCTGCCTTATCAGCTGGTACAAGCCATTTCACCTGTTATTAATAATAATAATAATTGAATTTGATACAGCGCCTTATCACGTTTTCAAGATGCCTCAAAGTGCTTCACAGAATATACTGTAAAGTGAATTGACTGTGTATTTTGTGGATGAAACGCGGCAGTCAATTGAGCACAGCAGCGTCTCACAAACAGTCGTGGATTGAAGTGACTAATTTATTATTATTATATTTTTTTAAGGAATTATTACCCCCGGAAAAGCGATCCGTCAATTGATTAACAACCAAGTTCCTACTTACTGCTATGTAAACAGAGGCATGTGAAGTAAGGATATTTGCCCAACATTTCGCCCTGCTGGGAATCGAACCCACGTCTCTCGCTTGCGAGGCAAGTGCTCTAACCACTGAGCTACAAGACTCCATGATTGTATGTCAGTGACACGGATGGTAAAAAACGTTCTTCAGATCAAACATTCTGACTGTTAAATAGCTAAATCCTGGATCCTGGAGCCAAAAATCAGATCTATTTTATATATGAAAGAAATAGGAAAAAGTTCGCTGTGTTTAACCATTGGCGATCAACACAACTCAGTGACTAAATCACACTAAATAACCTCAAGAGAAATCCAATACCAACAGCTCGTTTTTTTTTGTACAAAATAATGTCAGACATTTGCCACTCAGCAACTATTTTGCGATTTCATAGATCGCAAGGTTGGTCTGGATGAAGAAGGCACTTCGGCCCGTCTGATCTCATCCCTCCAGGACATCACTCTACCGTTCACCCACCCCCATCACACCATCAAGCTGCTTTTCAAACAAGTCGAGGTTCGTGGAAACCTGTCCCAAAATAACCAACAATAAAAAAAAAGAAAGGGACGCAACACGCGAGTGCCACCTTCCCGAAGTCAAATGAAAATTGTCGGCTCTTTGAAGGAACGTTAATAATCGTCCCTTGCGCGACTATGAAATAAATCCACTGCCCCTTCATCCAATTGGCTGTCGCATTCCGCCCGCAAAGCACACATTCAATCCACTTGACCGTATAATAATAATCCTTGCATTTTACAAGGATTATAATCCTTGCATTATATCCCGTGAAGCACTTTGAGACGTCTCAGTGACGAGATAAGGTGCTATATCAAATGCAAGGATTATGATTATTATCGTTAATTCACTTCTACTTTAAAATCACCAGCTCGTTGGTCCTCACTTACCTGTTGCATTCCTCGACCAGTGCCTCCCTCTCTTCCTTACTGGGGTTCTTTTGCCTCTCATAAGCCTGGTACAATATTTGCTGGGATGCTGGTCCCCATTTAAACCTGTTGCGACGCATTTTCTTGTTGGCAGGTTCACTGCCTGTCTCTTCAGCCTGCCCTGGAGTCTGGTCTTGCTGATTAAACTCTGGAAAGAGAAAAAGCAGCTGATCGGGCCTGCTTTTGTCTGTCATAATGTTTCCAGTATTCTGGATTGTCTGGTTGAATTCTGAAAAGAGAAAGGGTAGATTTGTCCCAGCCTATACACAACAGGAAGATTTAGATTTGTCTTGTCATTCAATTGAAAAAAAAGTCACACAGAGAGAGAGAGAGAGAGAGAGGGAGATCATCGAAATCGATTAATTTCACTGAAACTAAGTATCATCACAATCAAATTGGGTGAACGGAGGCTAAACCATTCAAAACTAACGTGCAAAGAACAACATTGCCCTTTGCAGGTGAATCTCCAGTCCACAAAAAATACAGTCAATTCACCTTACAGTATATTCTGCGAAGCGCTTTGAGACGTCTCGAAGACGTGATAAGGCGCTACATCAAATGCAAGGAATATTATTATTATTATTATTATAGTCGGAGGTGGATTTACCCACCTTGGCAGTGATAGGATGGGGAGAAATGGGGTAGATGGAGACGTGCTGAGGAAGAACTAGCCAGAAGAACTGTGAAGTCTCCTCTAACCTGCCCAAAGACATGACGAAACCCAACCCAATCCCCCCACCACCAACCCCCACACTCAGCAGCAATGTAGTTCCACATCACTTGATGTGCCTCAGTGAGAATGCCAATTTACTGCCGATTAATGCAGGGTTCCGAATGACGTGCAGTACAGAATCGCACCTACGTGGACAGATGGGTTAAGACTTTCAAACCAATTTCATGCAACCCTTGCCGAAGACAAAGAGAGAAGTGCCTCTTCACTGCCCCCCGTTGAATAGTTCTTACTAAGGATCTGGGATCTAAACGTTTTCAACATCCTTAATGCAAGGTTTCCATGCATAACCGCTTGGTATCTAATTGTTGACTATTGCGAATTCAAGTCTCGAACAGCATAAAGACTCAAAACTATTCGGTGCCTTGGGACGTCCTCCCGACGTGAAAGGCGCTATACAAATGTAATTTTGTATTGTATTGTATTCTCTTGCAGAAGTTGGAGGCAAATGTAGGTGGCAATTATTGAAAAAGGGTTGGAGCGAGAGCGTGGAGAGGTGGTAACATAGGATGCTAAATATTCCTTCTTACGCTGCCGAGTGTCAGCTTCTAATCCCTGCAATAGTGATGTACAACAAATGAGGTGGCAGATTACTTAAGATGGGCCATACAGGCGACACAATCATCAGAGGTGCTGAGATCCACCAGTATCATTAGGGAGAGCAACACTCCTAGTGGCAACAACAACCAATTACATTTGTAAAGTGCCTTTCACGTCGGGAGCACGTCTCAAGGCACTACGTGTGTAGGCCATACGAGAAGACATCTTTGTTTAAGCAATGCATTCTTTCACCCTGTGGGTTATGTGCCTTCGACCCTCATTTGGGAAGAGGGAAGAGGGAGTGGGGGCCGGGGCGGGGAGAAAGGAAGGCCAGAAATCAAGTTGTAAGTCATTACTTGGAAGGAAAAATGTCTGCAATTGATTTTCTGCCAATCTGGCCTCACTGGAGTTCAACCCACAATAAAATGCCTGGTTCCCTAACACTAAGCTCGAGTGGTTCTGCAGCCTGTAACCAGCTTTAAAGTGTCTGTGTGTGCATGTCTAAGCACAGACCAGTGCTCGAACCTCTGGTGGTGTCTGCAAATGTAGGTGACTCAACACCAGTGTCTGGAAATCTGATTTGTTCTTGTGCAAAAAATACACACACACACACACACAGAGGTAACAAAAAGGACTTGTTGGTAGAATAATTAACAGAGTGAAATTTCTAACCAAATTGAGTAAGTTGCCTTCGGTCCCCTCCCATTTCTTTGCTTCCCTCAGTCCTCCCCCACGCTCGGGTCCTGACCCCTGACTGTCCAGCGCCATGGGATGTCCTCCCGACGTGAAAGGCGCTCTATGAATGTCATTTTGTTGTTGTTGTAAGTTGCAATATGAACATTCTTTATTATTGCAATATTGCCAGAGCGTATCGGAGCACAGAATGCCATAGTTATACTATCAAAGATTTCTCTAATGTATCTTTCTTTGTTGGATGGAAATATATTTCTGCACGGTTTCAAATCGAAAGCTATATCTACTTGGTTTTATTCATGTAAAATAGATGAGATGTAGATTGTTTTACATGGGCCATATAGTTTGAGTGTGTTTGTCTTACTATATTTCACGTGGGAGTGCAAGAGACAGCTGGTAATGAACTGCAAGACACTCAGTCAATCAAGTGATCCTGACCACATTAAAAATGAACCAGGTGCGGGTAGGAGTCCAACATTAAGGAAATGGTTTAACCTCGCCATTTGTTATATTAATAAATAATAATGATAGTACGGATTGCATTTGATTCACAACCTCATCACGTTGAAATGAGTTGAAGCGCTTTGTAGATTTTCTTGTAAAGTGTAGTGACTGTGGATTTCGAGGCAAACTTCTTGATTATATATATATAGTTTATGGCGGGACTGAAGCTCTGCAGTTTCTAACAAGATTCCTTAATATTGATTCCAGTAATAAAAGTGAGAATAAGGGACCAGTGGATGTGTAGCATAGTGTATTCCTATGTGGGTTCAGATCTTATGCTTAACATTACCTCCATCTCCAAGACGTGTAAAGTCCTTGAAATGCAGTACATTCTACACAGTGTTCACAAGAAGAACAAGCACATTTGTTCTATTTTCTCTGCACCGTTTTTTTTTGCCAATAAGCATCGGTTGGTTGTCATGGTGGAGGGCAACAGAGAATAAACTCTGTGTTCAAATCGTTTGATCGGAACTGAGGCGCTATTGTGTCGGCCAGAGTGACACTGGGTTATATTTAGCTGAGTGGGAACAGCGAACTCTATAAACATTGTACATTATTGCAGCGTTACAGTACACATACACGTGGAGTCAATAGAGAAGTACACTCAGCAAGGCGGTTGCCACCTGTTAATTCCATGTCTGGAGCCTCCAGAATGATTTGATTCCAAAAACAGAAAGCGATTCACTTCCATAAATAATTCCTCACATTTACATGTATTAGCATGTATAATAAAAAAGCGCTTCAGAGGAAAGTGCTCTCAAGTGCAGCTACTGTGTAATGGTAAGTGAACGCCAATTTGTGCCCAGCAATGTTCCACATACACCCATGAAGAGAAATGGCCAAATTATGTGGAGGATTATTTGCTGGGACACCAGGAGAAAATCCCTCGTTTTTTCAAACGGTTTCACAGGATACGATTTGATCACTCACTTCATGGCTGTTCATGGGATGCCCCATTCACCTACAAATACACAGTCACTACACTACACTTCATAGCGAAATCCTGGGAAGCGCTTCGAGACTTCTCATGGACATGATAAGGCGCTATATCAAATGCAAGGGTCACTATATTGTTTTAAACGTTCAACCTCAACAGGTAAGATCGGACCTTGGTCCAAAACATTTGACAGCACTTCATTCGATGCAGTGTTGTGCCCTCAGTACTGTACTGGAGTTTTAGGTCAGCTCAACTCAAAATACCAACTGAAGTACTTCAACCCCCGCCCCCCAACCCCAACCCAATCTTCTGATCCAAAGCAAGAATGCTACCAAGTGAGCCAAACTGACAGCCGATTGTTTCAAGAATTAATAATAATAATCCTTGCATTTGGTATAGTGACTTATCACGTCATCGAGACATCTCAAAGAGCTTCACAGGATATACTGTAACGTGATTCGATGGTGTATTTTGTGGGCGAACCATGGCAAACGGTTCGGGCAGAGCAATGTCCCACAAACAGCCATGGAATGAGTGACCGATTTTATTTGGGGGGATTGTTGGCCAGGAACCCCTGGGGTGAGAAATTCCCTTCTCTTTTCGAATAGAGCTGGGAGAGATCTTTAACGTCCACCTGAGCAGGCAGACAAGATCTTGGTTTAACATCTCATCAGAAGGACGGCACCTGCGACAATTGCAACATTCCCCCAGCCCTGTACTGGAGCGTCAGACGATGTGATTCCAAGTCCTGGTGTGGGAGGTTGAATCCACAACCTTCTGACTCAGAGGCAAAAGTGCTACCACTGCGCCAAGGCACAGCTACGTAATAAAAACATGATCCATACACATTCTAAATTTGGAGTCAAATGGGGAGAAGGGGGTGGGGAGCGCGGGGGAGCCAAGCATATGGCAGGATAAATGGGTTGGAGGTGTGAGGACTACTGTGGAGTCCTGCAGTGTATTGGTTAAAGCACTCCCCTCGCAACTGAGAGGATCTGGGTTCGAATCCTGAGCAGGACAAAACGTTAGGCACGTTTCCTTACTCCACATAACTCAGTTTACCTAGGAGTAAGTAGGAACCCGGTTGTTAGTTGATTGTTGGATTGCTTTTCCGGGGGTAATAATCCCTTCAAAAAAAAGTAATAACGTGGTCATTCAATCCATGACGGTTTGTGGGATACTGCTGTGCGCAATTGGCTGCCGCGTTTGGCCCACAAAATATACAGTCAATTCAGTCACTTTACAGTACATTCTGTGAAGCGCTTTGAGGCGTCTCGAAGACAAGATAAGGCGCTGTATCAAATGCAAGGATTATTATTGTTGTTGTTGCACTTACGTCTCTGGATCTCTTGCTGTTTCCTGATGTACCAGGTGTAGAGCGCGGCTCGTTTCTGGTTTTTCATCGGCGTGCCCTTGTTCAAGTGCTGGGAAAGGTGAGACTGATTGAGCCCCGTCACGTCCACCACTTCTCTCTGCGGGATGTTGTGCTGTTGCATGTAACCCTTGATCATCTTCGCTGCTCGCCAGGGATCTTCCCTGAGAACCCACAAAAACAACAAGTTAAAACTACCGGCACATTTGCACAGAATGCGAGTGACTTTTTCCATCCGCCGCACTGGTTAAAGGGCAATAATGAATGGAAATCGGGTCCACTTTACAAACAAGAACATAAGAATGTTCTAGGCAAGGGAAGAACAAGATCCATCCAGTTCACCTTCCACCACCAAGAACAGCAACAACTTGCACTTATATAGTGCCCTTCGCGCAGGATAATGTCTCAGAGCGCTTAACAGTGGCGGAGCCGAACACCATCCTGCCAGTCCCATGCACACGGTACGTCCCACACTATATACCGTATCCCACAATATTATTCCCGAACGGAAATCTATTGAATTTCATCCCACAAAACACACAGTCAATTCGCTTTACTGAAAAGCGCTATATCAAATGCAAGGATTATTATTATTATTATTATTATTACAGTATATTCCGTGAAGCGCTTTGAGACGTCTCGAAGACGTGATAAGGCGCTACATCAAAGGCCAGGACTACTTCACATCATTATTGCTGCGTCCCACCTTACTATTTCCTAACAGAAATCTACGCGATTTGCTCTTGAAAGAATGGACACTTTCTGCCTCCACTGTCTCTCTCTCCATTTACGGGTTTGTTCTGAATTTACCCCCCAACTCAATCGCAGTACAGTACAGTTCAGTACAAGATTAAAAAAAATTCCTGAGGGCAAAAAACACCCCCCCCCCCTCTCCTGCCCCCAGGAATATTTCCAAAAGTTGACCATCATCTCATTTCAAAACACGTTTTCGATTATGTATTAAAATATTGATTCAAATTATTATTATTATTATTATTATTATTATTATTATTATCATCACCATCACTTCAATCGTAGGTCTGTGCGCCCACGTTACAGTGGCACATGAACCCACCCCCCAAAAAAAAAAAAAAATTCGCGCAAGGCAGAGGAATAAAATAATCATTCGATTCGTAGCGAAACTGTAACCGAACGTGACCCAGATTCCTAGTAAAACGCGCTATTCGGTAACTTGCGCTCACGCGGTTGGGTACAGTTTCACGTTGGCCATTAACGAATGGATTGAGATGTGTCTCTCTGTGTGTGTGTGTGTGTGTGTGTGTTTCATTTCCAAATCAAAAAAGATCATCCCCCCCCCCCCCCCAAAGCCAACGAAAGGTTTTTCACTTAAATCACATTTTTTTAATATTAAATATCTTCCCTGTACACATTCCACAGAGCTTTGGGTATATATGGTGTCTGTCTGTGTTACATCCAAATTGCCAGTCCCTTTCGCACACGTTATGTGTGTGTGTGTGACTGGTAATTAATTGAATCATTCACGATTCCTAATCGATCAGTTTAGAGGTATTTTTTTCTCTCTCTCTCTCTTTCCCCCCCTTCTAGTCATACCCCCAGATGTTCTGGGGCAAATAATTACAATTAAATAATAACTTATCCTCCTGGTTGTGGGTTGTGCTGTGGTGTTTTTGTGTGTGTGTGTGTGAGTGTGTGTGAGTGTGAGTGTGTGTTGGATCACTTGTGAACTGCAAACCCTCCTGTGAACACAGTAAGTTTCACACCACTCGAGTTAAATAAAAATCCGACAATAAACAATAGCTCTGTCATCATCATCAAACCATAGATTATATTTTTTTTTATCTGCATTTGGGTTATTTCTCTTATCCCCCCCCACACCCACACACACACTCTTTCTCCCCCCCCCCCCCCCCCCCCCCCCACCTCCTGTCTGGATTGAGGGTGAGTGAGGGCTGCAGTTATATTGCTGGAACTCAGAAATATTTCATATTTTCCAAGATATTCAAACCACCCGATAGTTTTCTCCCCGTTATGTCCATTCGGGTGCATTATACAGAGACCATTACATTGCCTTCGCCTTTTGCTGAAGTCCTCCTTCGTCCCCGGAATCATCGGATGGTCTCATTGAAATGATGTCAATAAGAAATAGTTTATTTTGTTTGCTCTGAGTTGCATCTGCGACCCAGAAACTCGCGGATTTGTGGTCCTTTCGCGTTTGCAAGTTCCCACTTGACCCATTTTTTTTAAAAAAAACTAAAACCAAAGGTTTTTCTGCGCGTAAATCCAGAGGATTTATTTTTTTTCGTGTTTTTTTTATTAAAAAAGTTACTTTTAGTTTGTTTGGAAACGTTGGGAAACTCGTTTGGAGGGGAAATGAGGGTCAAAAACGTTTACCTTTGCTTCTCGTTAGGTCGAAAAACACACCACCACCACAAAAAAGAATGGCTTTAATATGAAATCAAACCTGGTTGATGGGGGCTCATTTCACAAGAAATTGATTTTCTTTTTATACAAAAAAAGCCCTTGAAAATGGAAGATTTCGAGAAAATGGCTTTTCTCCCTATCTCACAATCTCCCTTCCTCTCTCCTTCCCAAATCCATCCCCAGCTCATTCGTATCCAGTAACAATTTAACAAGGACTTTCTTAAAACATATAATAACTTGTGTGTACATTGGAATGAAACCGACACACACACACACACACTGAGAGAGAGAGAGAGAGAGAGAGGGAGAGGGGTACATTTCACTGGAAACAACCCCACTTTGATTTCCCTCTCGTCTCTCCAGTCTCCCTTCATTTCACAGAACGAAAAAAAACACTCCAGATTGAGATAGATTGAGAGATTTGTGCAATTAATTCTCTGACAATCTCTCTCTCTCTCTCTCTCTCTCTCTCTGTCTGTCTCTGTCTCTCACTTTCTGTCCCCATTTTTTTTTAAAAAAACACAAATAAAATAATCTCCATTAAATACAAAGACAAAAAAAAAACATTTTGCATCGGGATCTGGTGTGGGACTTGCGGTGATGAGACTTTATCCCTGTGCTTTCACCTCAATAACTCGACTACAGTTTTGTGTGTGTGTGTGTGGGTGTGTGGAGAGGAGGAGGGAGGAGAGAGAGAGAGAGAGAGAGATGGGAATTGGGGGTAAATGTGTAGCTCACTGTGAGCGACAGGACAGCAAAAGACCATTCTGCTTCAGATGGCATTTTGCTCAAAGTCTACACCGGTCTCCAAACATTTTTTTGCGCTCACGTCTGTCTGTCTTTCTTTTTCTTTCTCTCTCTCTCTCTCTCTCTCTCTCTTTATTAAAAAAAAAGGCTGTTTGTTTAACTGAATGGGGTCGTGGGTTTTCGTGATAGCGAGTCAACTGGGCTTTACAACCGATTTGCCAATGAGTAACCAGGTTACCCATTCAACCTAATCAAACGTGCTCCCCTATTGCGGTGTGCTGTTTGGCTGCTGATTTACTGTATAAAAAGGAACCCAGGATGGCACCCAAACACACACGTCAGCCCCACGTGTTCCCACTTTAAACTCTTTGGGGACAGTTCATACAGTATATATATATATATATTTTTTTTAAAAGTCTTTTACTTGTGGGTGTTCTGTGTCGTGTGTTGCGTTTTGGTCTCTCTGTCGCCCAATGCCCAAAAAGCTAAGCAATGACATTTTTTATAAAAAACAACACACCCTTTCAATGATTTCTCTCTCTCTTTCTCTCTCTCTCACCTTTTTCCCCTTAATGTAACCTGGGGGCTCGGCGTGTTGTTATAATAAGGGGAATTTAATAATATTACACTCTTAAATACACCCCTCCCTCCCTCCCCCCACACTCACTCACTCACTCACTCACTCACTCACTCACTCACTCACTCACTCACTCACACAAACACTCAAAACTCTCCCCTTTCAACGTGGAGATCGTAAAACAGCAACGGTTCGATCTCAAATTGTCTCAGTACATCACATAATCGGTGACAGATGCATCAGAACTGCCAAAGCAGCAGATCGCCGGCGTGTGCGGTTAGTAAGTCAGTGCGGATCTCTCGCTCTGTACACACGAACAGACACAAAAACCGACCCGACTTGAAAACGTCAATGGGCTCTCAGGTGAGACAACACCTTACAGAGAGTTGGGGTCAGTTGTTGTCTCTCAGGTGAGACAACACCTTACAGAGAGTTGGGGTCAGTTGCGAGTTACACTCCAGAGTGTATTGGGGCTGAAGGTGTGGGTGGGGGTGGGGGTGGGGGGGAGTTGATGTCTTAAACTCTCCTGTGATGCAGTGTGTGTGTGTTATATATATATATATGTGTGTGAGGAACACCCAACGCGAAAAAAGATTCATTTATTTCTAAAAATTACTAATTGGAAACTGGGCTCAAACACACCAGTGAAACCAATGCTTTCTTGAAGGGTCGACTGCACCTCTGTGTGTGTGTCTGTGTGTGTGTGTGTGTCTCTCTCTCTCTCTCTATCCATGTGTGTCTCTACCTCTCTCGGTCTCTACCTCTTATCTGTCTGTCTGTCTGTCTGTCTCTCTCTCTCTCTCTCTCTCTCTCTGTCTGTCTGATCTCTTGTAAGTTTCTGCAGGTCGGACGAACCTGATGTCAATGTCTGGAGGTTGTTAGCTGCTGCTGCTGCTGTTTTTTTTCAACTCAAACTCCCTTTTTTTTTAACATTAAAAACAAGTCGTGTTTCCCATCGAACTGACGAGCGGATCATCAAAAAAAAATCGTCGTAATCGCCAAATAATTCCTCGCGAATAAAAAAAAACTTTCAATTTATTTTTTTGAACTCACACTCTCACACACACTCACACACACTCACACACATTCACACACACACACACACACACCTAACTTGCGTGTGCACAAGCCCACAACCGCCTCCCTTTTGCAAATCACTTTTTTTAAAAAAAATTATATATACGTACGTATCTAATTTAAAAAATTGCAAAGCAAAACCCCGTTGATGTGTTTATTTTTTTTGGGGGGGAAAAAAAGGGGGAAAAGGTCGGTAAAGATCACACACATAGGTCTCTGGTGCGCCAAAGGCTCAAGTCGATGTGTTGCTAACATTAAACCCCAATAATAAACCTTTTTGTTTGCGCGATAGTTAGTAACCAGAGAATTAGTCGCCCAAGAAATTGCAACACCCCCTCCTTTATAAAGCGACAATCTCCCCCCCCCCCCCCTCCCTCCCTCCTCTCCCCCCCATCCACACACACACACACACACACACACGATAAATCTAACCCTTAATTCACAATAAATCTAATCTCTACCTGTAACAGTCCACGTTTTACACACACGTACGTGTGTAGAGAAACATTATTATTAATGATGCGTTTTAACCCCAAACCAACGCGCGCACTAAATCAGATCTCCTCCCTGTAAAGTGACTTTGTTTATATACTGTACACATATATATAGATATATCTACACACACACACATATATATTATATATAGTTAATTCAGGTTTGCAGTACATTAGGAGGACGGGGTCGGGCGCTGCGTCAAAATTACAAGGAATTATCATTATAACTCCGCCCGACACGTCTCACAGCATTACCGTCAATAAGGATAATAAATAATCACCGTTAATAATAATAATACTAATAATAATAATAATAATAATAATAATATGTGGGCTCTCACCTGAGCATCCTGTCCACCTCGGCTCTCTGCTCCGCCGCCTCCTCCGTGTTGAGCGATTCCAGTTCCTTGAGGATCGGTGGAGTGTCGTAGTCGTCCCCGTCTTCGGAGACCTCATCCCCGGACAGTCTGCCCTTAGTGTTGTGCCCGTTGGTTAGGGTGTGAAACACGGCTTTGGTGTCGGATCCTCCACCTCCCTCCCACCTCCTCCTCCACCACCACCACCTCCTCCTCCTCCTCCTCCTCCCCCCACCCCGGGCCCGTTCATCTTGAGCGGGGACCCCGCCAGGTTCTCCAGCTTCACCTCGAAGTTCGGGGAAGGCTCCAAGTCCTCCAAGGCTTGGATCAGAAGGTCTTTGGTCACCCCCGAGCTCAGGAGAGCGTTCAACAGCTCCTGTTGGAGGGATGTCAATTTGGAGACCATGTTTCTCTCTCTCTCCCCCCCCCTCTCTCTCTCTCCACCGCCCCCCACCCCCCCACCCCAAAAAAAACACCCCCAAAATCAAGCTATTTTTGGGGGGGAGAGGGGTGGGGGAGAGAAAGACACACACACACACAGTCCTTGGTCCTAGCTCTTGATCCTGCTAAAAAAAACTCTCTGTGATGATATATATATATAATGTATATTATATATATTATATATATATATAGAGAGAGAGAGAGAGAGAAATGGTCCAATATTCCACAGACGCTGTTGCTGTTTCTTGGGAGGGTTCGGTTGCTCAAACGTCCATGATCCTGGTTTGGAAAGAGAATATAAGAAATATGCAAATGGACGGGAAGTCTCGGCACAGGTTCTTAGCGGTATATGCAAATAGTTGGGGGGGAGTTGGGGGGGGGGGGGGGGGGTTGGGGGGTGGAAAGGCTTTTCAAGAGAGTCGCGTTGGAGGGAGGACACAGGGGCAAATGTGAGCGCTCAACGCATTGTGTTTACATTTGAGGCTGTCACATTTTATTGGCTGCTATTTATCGGTCCGCACCTACAAAACTCTTCTGAACTTTGGACCTGGGGGTGGGTGGGTGGAGAGAGAAAAGAGAGGAGGAGAGAGAGAGAGAGAGAGGGAAGAGAGAGAGAGAGAGAGGAGGAGAGAGAGAGAGAGGGAGGAAAGAGAGAGAGAGAGACACACACACACACAGACCAAAGTCCAGAGTCACTACACTAAGCTGAATATACACTGCAACCCACGGTTTTCGTTTTAACTCCTGTTTTTTTTTCTCTCTCTCCTTATTTATAAAGGGTGACAAACAAACGATATAATATCTCGTGCGTTTTCGAGGGAGTTCGGGAAGGGTTTGAAACCAAAACAGGCGATGTGAGAAAAAAAAATGCTCACCTCTAAGGTTATGCGACTCTCAACAAAATAAAACCCACCCCTCACATTTTAATTTATTTGGGTCTGAGTTAGGAATATAGGATCTCAGAAGGTGCTTTGCTAAATTCGGGAAGGTGACTGCGAAATAATTCGAAAGGCTAAATAATATTAAATAAAAAGGTCTGGACTTATATATTTGTACCAAATATATATATATATACAGAGAGACAGAGAGAGATATTATCAGAACGAAGCATTGAGAAGGAGATAGAGGAAATGGCTGAGGAGGGAAAGGGGGTGGAGGTGAAATTAGAATTGTTTTCAGAAACCAATAAATGATTTAAGAGAAAGGAGTTGAGACTTTGTGTGTGTGTGTGTGCGTATGTGTCTGTGTGTCTGTGTGTGTGTCTGTGTCTGTGTGTCTGTGTCTCTGTGTGTGTGTGTGTGTCTGTGTCTCTATGTGTGTGTGTGTCTGTGTCTGTGTGTCTCTGTGTGTGTGTGTCTGTCTGTGTGTGTGTGTGTCTGTGTGTCTCTCTCTGAGTGTCTGTGTGTGTGTGTGTGTCTGTGTCTCTGTGTGTGTGTGTGTGTGTCTGTGTGTGTGTGTGTTTGCCAGTATCGAACAAGTTACTATTTGATCAGGAAATTACAACGGGGAATAACTTCATTAGAATGTGGGACAGCCCAGAATGTATAACTCACTCACACAGAGCGAAAGTCCTCAGAAATAGCGCAAATTTCGAATTGAAACCTCTTCGCCTTAAAACTCAGATGTGAGTGTTCGCTGAAACCTTAAATGCTGTTTTTTTTTCACCCCCAAATGCACACGTTCGCGTGTTCCCCGATGGGTTTCTGGGGGGTGATCGGATTTCAAACCTTGTTTTAAAAGGTATTTCGCTTTCTTTTATTCAAAAATAAGTTTTTTTTTTAATTTTCCTTAATTAAAAAACACCTGGAAACTCTCGTTGAGATAAAACTGCATTTATTCACTCCCAATCGGATTAGAAAGCACCAAAAAAAAACTGGAAAATAATCGCAAATCGCCTTGTTAACGACGCGATATTTATTGCCCCCCATTGCAAAATATTTGTAGGGTTTTTATTTTCTCCCTCGATTTAAAACCTGAGATAAAACCGAAACATAAAGACACAGTATATTCATTCGACTGATCTCTTTACAAAACTGTTTTGTGAGTGGAAGAACTGTTCATTCACCGCCAACGCAAATAACTTGTTCAACTCTTTTAGGAACGAATAGGGTATTTTTTTTAAAAAATCTCTACACACACACACACACACACACATATATATATATTGTAAATACGAAAATCTTCAAAGCACTTTTTTTTAAATAAAAAACGATCGCAGGTAATGAGAATAATAATAAGATTCGTTTAAAATGGAATTCTAAAAATCGAATTAAAAACACTTGCCCGTTTAATAGGGCCTGAGATATATATATTATATATATATATTATATATATATTATATATATATTATATATACTGAATATATTATATATATATATATAAAAACACAACAATGGAAAGGAATTAAGCGTTAAAACATTGCTAAAGCAAGTCAGAAATTGAACAAAACGCTTTTTTTTTAAATTGGGGGAAAAAAAACAAGTGAAACTTGGTGGTGGTGGGGGGGGGGGGGGGGGGGTGGGGGGGAAAGCTCAGTGATTCGGGCTGACGGCTGGTAGTTTCCAAATAAAAGCAGTTCAAACGGATTTGTGAAACAATCTCTCTCCGGGAGGCCTCTAATGTCCCTGTGGGACACAACAGGTCGGGGGCTACACTTTACAGCGGTTTATAGCCAAAATGCACTGATAATAACCTCACCAAGAGAACCCCCTCCCTCTCCCTCTCCCTCCCTCTCTCTCTGTGTGTCTCTGTCTCTCTCTGGTTTGTCTGCCTTTCAATGGAAGATGTTTTCCAGCCCAGAAACAGCTCCTCGATATCCCCCGAGACACCTGCCCCAAACTTTACCACTTTACCTGCCACAACCCCCCCCCCCCCCACCCCTCTGCCTGGCACCACTCTTCACAACTCTTTACTCCACACAATCGAATAATTGCTGATGACTTTTTTGTTTCTTTCTCGATGGTTTTCTCGTTCACATACACGTACACGCACACAGAAACACACACACACACAGAAACACACACACACACAGAAACACACACACACACAGAAACACACACACACACAGAAACACACACACACAGAAACACACACACACACACAGAAACACACACACACACACACAGAAACACACACACACACACACAGAAACACACACAGAAACACACACACAGAAACACACACACACACAGAAACACACACACACACAGAAACACACACACACACAGAAACACACACACACACACAGAAACACACACACAGAAACCAACACACACACAGAAACACACACACAGAAACACACACACACAGAAACACACACACACACAGAAACACACAACACACACAGAAACACACACACACACACACAGAAACACACACAGAAACACACACACACACACAGAAACACACACTGAAACACACACACACACCACACACTGAAACACACACACACACACACAACACACAGAAACACACACACAGAAACACACACACACAGAAACACACACAGAAACACACACACACAGAAACACACACACACAGAAACACACACAGAAACACACACACACAGAAACACACACACACAGAAACACACACATACACAGAAACACACACACATAATATGTAAAGCCACAATGCATCAGTTTGCATTTCAACCGATCTACATAAGTAACTTTCTCTCTTCCTTCACACACAAACACACCACAACTGCGGCCGTAGAGTTAAGACCAGGTGCACTATTTAAGAAGAATCTTGATTTTTTTTTACACACACACACCCTACACGCCTATTCCTAAAAAGCAGGCAGCTCAGATTTTTATATATTTTTATTTTATATATATAACATAAATATATATATGTAATCTATATATATATATATCAGACCGCCTGAAAATTCTCTCTCTCTCTCTCTCTCTGAAGGGAGGGAGAGAGAGAGAAAGTAAGTACAGTAATGAAAAAGGGAATACATTAATTTGATTGTTTCGCTAATATAAACGATTTAGTGCGTAAGGAGAATGAAAACGGTGAGCAGTCAAACGTACTATTATTATCTTTTTGTCCTGTGAGTTGAGTAGTGTGAGGGGTGGGGGGAGTATGTAACACACACACACACACACACACATATATATGTAAATAAAAATTAAAAAGACCTTTAACACCACTTAACACTGTCTCACATCCTCCTTTCCCAGTGAGAACATGTGTGATCAACGAATACAACAATCCTGTACAATTTAGGTCAATTCTCGGTTCGAATAGGCATCGAGGGGGTTTGGTTAGAAAAACATCTTTTTTTTAAAAAAAAATAAGGTAAATTTGCAATCGGAAGACTCACACTGTGTCCCCGATGCGATGTAATGTAAGGCGACTCGTCTTGTGGTTCAGTAGCACTGTTTGAGCTCAACCAACTCTCCACAGAGGACAACAACACACACAGACACACACACACACTCACAGCCCATTCCCTCTGCCACGTCTATCGATTAGCCTTCGACTAAAAGTGAAATAAATTGCAAATCATGGCAACCCAGAAGCATTTGATGTTTGATTTTATTTTATTTTTTTTTGGTGGGGGGCTGGGGTGGGGGTGGGGGGGGGGTGGGGGAGTGGGTGGGAATGATGTGGGTAAATATTTCTGGTTGGACAGAGCTCAGAACCATCCCCCTCTTTCAATTCCTGGAACTGGCTACAGGTTTCACACCTGAGATTTGGGGATTTCTCAAAAAATAAGGAATATTTTTTTTTGGGTGGGTGGGTGGGTGGGTGGGGGCGAAATTTGTTTTTGATCCCGAATCATATGTTTGTCTGAATGTGGACTGTGGGAAACCGTGTTATTTGGAAGCAAATGTGCATCACAGCTCTTAATAACATAATTAATAATAATATAATAACAATGACTCCTCACATTTGATGCAGTGCCTTAGGCGTCAGAGGGACGCTTGAAAGCGCTTCCCGGGTTATACTGCAAAGGGTTCTGTAAGCCTCAGAAAAATAAATCTCCATTTTTGTTGTTGGTGGTGGGGGGGGGGGGGGGGGGTTAAAGAATCAGTGATAAAATTCAAAGAAATGCATCGCACAGGGCCAAAAAAAAGGCAGAAATTTGAATTAAAATTAAAATGTATTGATTCAAATCAATAGGTGTGTACATACATATCATTTTCATGGGGGGGGGGAGAAGGGGGTGATCAAGATTCACATTTTACATCGAATTACTTCGATCAATGCAAACTTTGCACAACAGGTACTTTCTATGTGACCGACAAGATGCGTTTTTGGTCAAAAACAATATAAGGGCAAATGCGGTCCTACTTGGGGAGATTATATTATATTTTTTATAAAAAAAAACCGTGTCTGATGCTAAATAATGGGATGAAACAGCCTCTTTCAACGAAAAAAATGATGCGTTAAAGATTACGTACAGTGTGTGGGGGCGGTTGTTGATGTGTGGATAAGTCATTGTTGAGAGCTCTTAACACTGTGGCGATCTGAGACAGTGATGAGGATAATTCCCTCTCTGGGGCTCAGGTGGATGGTTTGTGTGTGTGTGGGGGGATTTATAGCAGAATATCCCACTTACCCTCGATATTCTGGCTCTGTGTGACTCTGTGCACTTAAGCCATTTACTCCATCCACCACACTGCCTGTCCTGTGTGTGTGTGTTTGGGTGTGTGTGTGATTTCTGACCAGACCTCTAATGAATTAATTGCACATTTGCGTTAAATCGTGACATGTTTGGCTCTTTTCCTGCGAACTGGTTCGATCACAAAAGTCGCTTTTTTTTTCTCTCTCTTGGTAAAAAAAAACTGAAAACGCCCTTATTTTCGGGTTTTTTTTGGTGGTGTGGTGTGGGGGGGACAAGATAGCTATTATTCATTCGTTGGCTTGTGTTACAGATGTCTAACACAGGATCCGACAAGACTACATATCTCACTGCCTAGTGTGAATCGTCCAATATTTCTGGAATCTAATATATACGTATATATATATCTATATATATATAATATATCTATATATATATATAATATATCTATATATATATATATAAAGTCCAAATTGGTCCGGGTTTACCCACTACATTACAGGTCCAAAAATGTCGTGTTTAAATACAAATTTGCAGACACACAATTTCTACAGTTACTCCAAACGCCTAATAGCAGTGAGTTTCCTCAGTCCTCATTAAATCCAATCGGTGTGAGACGAATGGTAGCTGCACATACAGTAGTAGTACTGTGGGATCTTTTCTCTCTCTCTCTCTCTCCCTTTCGTTTTTCTTTGGTTCCTTTTGTTCTGTTCTGTTGTGTTGTGTTGTGCGTGTGTTGTTTTAAAAAAAAACACGAACACTCTTTCCACGAGTAGAGAGAATTTAGGAGTGTGACCAGAACTTGATTAGTGTGTGTGTGGTGTGTGTGTGTTAGTGAGTGAGGGGCATTTTAACACTTCCCATTGCTGGGTGCAAAGGTAAAGAGGTGGGCAGGAGGAGAAAGGCAATGGAATAAACACACACACATACATACACACACAAGGAAAATAAACCTGGGACTGCTGTTCGCGTCCCTGTGAACCACTTCGCATAGATTCAGACCTTTCAGGATAGTTCAGCGCCGAATAAAATGGGCCACCGCACCTTATTAACCCTTCAGTGAGCAGTGTCAGACTCGGTAGGGCATGTGCAATCAATCTCAAAGAGAGAGAGAGAAGATATCCTGTGAATGGAACCATTGTCACACACACAGACACAGACAGACAGACACACAGACACAGACAGGGCAGTTATCAGCCCAGACTATCTTGTAACTTTCGAAAGTCATCACTGGGCAGAGACACTGGGAATCACCTTTCTCCCCTCTCCCCCCCCACCCCGCCCCCCCCCACCCCCCAACTAGTTTTTTTCTAGCTGTTCATTTTGTTGCAATGACCCCCTGTAATAAACATTATACAGACTGACCACCACCACCCCCCCCCCCCCCCCCACACACACACACACACACACACACACAAACACACACTCCCTCCTCCCCCCTTCCCCTTTCCTTCTTGTCGTTTCCAACCGAGATGAAAAAAAATGTTGGTGAAAAAGTTTAAAGTCGGTGAAATTCATGGACACCGTTTGATCATATGCTGAAACAAGCACAGATCGACCCCCACCACCCACCACACCCCCCCCCCACCCACACACCCTCAGGGTATCTAGCATTCGTGCAGCTGTAAAAAAAAATCCATAACGAAATATTTCAACCATGCTGGATAAATAATAATAGTGATAATAAATAATAACCTTTGCATTTAATATAGTGCCTCATCACCAATCGCCAATCTATTTGACTGTACGTTCAAAATGTTACAAACCTTTCCATTTGTGTTTGTCTCTGCTGTTGTTTTCCTAAGAGGATATCTGTGTGTGTGTGTGTATATATATATATAGATATAAAATTATATTATATGTATACGTGTCGAATGACGAACCACGAAATTGGTGCAAAGTAAATAGGCAAAGGATGGTTTGAGGTCAGATTCGTTAACAAACGAAATCTGCCTTAATTTTCCGCACGTGTGCTTCGTAAAACAAAGTCAAGCAAATTCGTGGCTGGGAGTGATGAGACATTAAGCTCATCCACAGGGAGTGAGATTAAGCAACGAGAGAGACAGGGGGAGAGAAGAGGGTTAAACTGACTGCATTGATGGGGTTTCACAGGTTCACGTTCAGACGCTTTTTTTTCGGGGGAAAAAAACTTATTTTTGGGGGTTGCGCGATTTTTGCCCCAAAAATTCTCTGGTTCTATGTCGTTTTCGTTCTCACAATTCCGAGCTGATGGTCGCTAGAAATACCCGCAATGTCGGATTTTTTTTTGGGGGGGGGGTTTGTTTTATTATGAATTGCCCATCATCATTGACCAATATTGGTGATGTTATATTATTGTCCATTCAAAATTGTTATCACTGTTCCTGGTTTCTAATGCTGTGCTTTTCACCGCAGGAGAAATTGCCCAAAGTCACACTCAGGACGGTTTGCTGTAAAGTGTAGTGACTATTTTGGAGGCTAAGGCAGTTTTTAATGGATAACACATGCGCTATTTAGAGGTTAATACAGTAAAAAAAAAGCCTTTGAAATTCGGTGATATTGTCAGAAATCACTGTGAGAAAATGTATAAAAATATCTCCCCCCTTCCCCCATCAGTATCCCTATCAGTAACCCCAAAACAGCCCTAAAACAACCTCTCTCCCCTCTGCACCCACTTCCCCCTTCCCCCCAAACACACACCTATTACAGGGTCTCGCCCACCAAATACACAGTCAATTCAACAACAATAACAACTTGCACTTATATAGCCCCCTTCGCATGGGAAGTATCCTGGAGCAATTTGCGGTCTGAAAGGCGCCTTGGAACGTCCTCCCGACGTGAAAGGCGCTATACAAATGTAATCTTGTTGTTGTTATTCTGTGAAGCGCTGTGCGAAGCCTCAACAACGTGACAAGGCGTTAATTATATCAAGTGCAGGGATTCTTAATATCATTATTGTTGATTATTATTGTTTCGCTCTGACTGTTTTTTTTAAAAAAGAAAGCCGGTTTAAATAGTTAACGCTGGTGAGATATTTCTCTGAACTACTCAGTTGTGAAGACTAAGACGGGTGAAGGAAATAACACATCAAATAGGTGTGGGTGAGTCTGTCTGGTGATAGTTACCTCGATGATGTCAGTGAAACTCATTTACGCAGGTTTCTTTATTAAAATAGGATATGGAGAATATTAACAGGGGGAGGGGAAACTCATGATTTTCTCTTGTTAATTTTTAAATAGTGATTACCTGGTGGTAATTATGTCTTTTCCCCCATAATAACCTCCCTCCCCTCACAAAAAAACGTAATGATCTACTTAATATTGCTATATAGTGCAACCTTAGGGTTTTTGTACACATATATTGAGTGTGTCCTTTGCCTCTGATGGCTCTGCATTGGAATAAAATATTGTATTTTATTTAACACTGGAATCAAACTGTTTGTGGGATACTATTGTGCGCAATTGGGTGATGCATTTCACCCACAAAATATACCTTCAATCCGCTTTACAATGTATTTCTGTGAAGCATTTTGAAACATCTCAATGACATGATAAGGCACTAATATTATAATATGCATACATTATTATAATATATGTAAAGCTATATTATTATTATTGTTATAAATAAGCATCTGTGGATTAACCGCACTGCTTCAGCAATGGGACAAATGTTCAAATGTATCCTAGACAGAGAGGCAAGAACGTTTCCTCTCTCGCTTTCCTTTGAGGGCTAAAAGCAGTTTTGACCTGTGTTTTTTTGTTGCCAATTTTCTCCCTTCTTCTCCCTACGGTGGCTGGAATGATCTCTGGTCTGAGAAATAAGAGACTGTGATCTGTGACTGGTGATCCCACTCATGTAAAGCTGGTACAGAAATAATCAGTTCATACATGGTAAAGACCAAATAGTGAGTAGTGAGCTACAACACACACAACTGAATAAATACTGTGGGAGCCGGAAGGTAAGTAAGTGCATTGCGAAATCCATCAACTTTGATTGGTTTCACTGCATATAAAGTGCTTATTTGGTGAATAGCATCACAGGAACCAGTTTGTGGAGGAGTTGAGGTTAATATCATTACAGATACCACCACCACTGATGCAAGATGCTTTTGGGGAATCACTGCAATTGAGTCGTTTATAAAGAGTGGGGGGAGGAGACCTTGTGAAGAAATAGAGAACAATGTTGGGAAAGGGGTGATGAATCTATAATGACAGAGACGCTCTGCCAATGGAATAGGATACATTGATTTCACTGGAAAGGTAGAAATACAATATTACAATACTAAATGACATTTGTATAGCGCCTTTCACATCGGGAGGCTGTCCCAAGGTGCTGGGATTGAGAATGCCAGAAATGAGATACTAGAGCAAATGAAAAAAACAATGCAAGAGAAAATGAAGAATCGGAGAAGAATGGCATGAGAGGAACAGGGTGTGAATTGGAGATGAAGATCGTCGTGAAATGGAAGGAAGAGGCATGGAAGAAAGGAGTATGGAATAGCAAAGGAGAGTGTCAAGACTTTTCAAGACAGAGGTGGATAGATTTTTGTTAGGTAAGGGTATCAAGGGATATGGGGAAAAGGCGGATAATTGGAGTTGAGGTATAAAGCAGCTATGATCTAATAGAATGGCGGAACAGGCTCGTAGGCTGAATGGCCTACTCCTGTTCTGATGGTCCTCAAGAGTAAGTGTTGGAGTGGGATTCAGCAGCTGGGCAACGTTGGTGGAAATGGAATTGTGAGTTCACACTAGTTAAGAATTTACACTGTAGTTCATTGGGAATGGAGATAATGTCAGTCGAAAAAGTGTCCATCAGGAATAAATCTTTCCCCTTCTGCTTTCTGGCATTCCTTCCTTTCCTGTGATATCAGTCAATTTCCTCCAGATAATTACCATGTGTACAAGAAATCTTAGGGTTTTCTCAGTCCATCGGGTGGCACAGATGACTTCCGTAGCCCAAAATACTGAGATTAAAATCTTCTGTCTCTCACCCAGCGCTTTGTTCCTATGATATATAGTTACTGGAGATAGCAAGAATAGTAAACTCCTGCTAACCCATCACTCCGAGGTAAAAGGGCCCAGTAATGAGTTATCCGGAGCATTGAGTTAGACATATGTCCACATACATAAATAAGTGCAAATGGGATATTGACAGTTTGATGACTTAAGTGGAAGTGACAAGTTAAAACAGGGTTGAGTTATCAGGAGTTTCCTGCATTTAAGATGAAACCACTCACTTAAGAGGAAACTCGATGCATACTTGAGGGAGAAGAGGGGTATAGGAGAAGAGGTTAGCAGAGGTGGAGGCCGATGCAGAGTACAGTATAAACCCTGGCGTGGACTCGTTGGGCTGAATAGCCAGTCTGCATGCTGTAATGTTCTATATAATTCCAAGCAAGCCAACACACAGCATACAAATGCTCACAAAGCAGTCAAAACTAACAATCGTACTGATAAGAAAGGCTGATGTGGGCGGTAGAGGGACATGGTAGGGTTGAGTCACATTATTGGGCAGAGTGAAGGGAGCTTTGATCTGACTCAGCGACTGGCTGTGGTTGATACTCAGATTGCGTGGTGAAAGTGGCAAAATGTTCCATTCCCGCCAACAGACGTCCCACGCTTTAACGAGCGAATTGTTTTTCTTTTCCAAGGGCTGCGCGACACAAGCTTTACTTCCTATCAAGTTCTCCTGGAGCGAAGCCACGCTTCTAATTCTCAGGCTGAAGCTGAGGGGTTGCGACAGAAAAGGGAAATGAGAGTAAATTGCCACACAATCCAGAAGGGAAGTCAATGGGAGTAAATCATCAAATAGTAATTGAAATGCTTTTCAACTATACTGAAATCCTGAAAAGTTACGTTCTTTTTAAAAAAATGTACTTATTGACGGGAAGAATGTAAGGCACTATATGAAATGCAATGATTATTATTATTAATAATAATAATAAGCAATGCACCTCAGGGACATGTACTTGCTGCTTTATCAGCATAAAGCTGACGTTACCCACAAAAGACACCCCTAGTGAATTGGCCAATTGTATGCCAATTTGCGAAGAACAGCGTGCAACGGAATCAATAAATGAGAGGATCTGGCTTAGGATTGTACCAGTGCGTACCCTTAAACCTGATGGATTTGAATCCAGATCCCAGAGGTAAAAGGGCAGCGTGTTAACACACTGCCACTATTGAGTCCTCTAATAAGTCATTTTATGGCTGGTTGAGCCTCATCTAAGCCCCCACGTTTATCTGTTTGCTCACTTGCCAGGAAGAAACTAGACCTCGGGAAACACTGCTTGTATTGGGTCTTGGCAGCACGTTTTAGTTACACTAACGACAAGAGGCACGTATGTGGAGTCAGCTGCAATTTCACAATAAACATCAATAAAACTACGTTTAACGCAAGATCATATGCAGCACATTGATCTCACACTATCTTTACTACAGTGTCGTAAATCTTCTGTCATGACCCAACTTGTGCATAGCCTTTGAAGAATGACAAGCCCCGGCTCATGAGACCAAAGAGTGGCAGGGTTTTAATGCAAATATTGGATTAGTGCAGCTTTTCACTGTAGACAAAGGAAGATACTGAATTATATTTATAACTGGGAAAATGAGAGTTCAAGCGCCAAATAAGGTTCTTATCTGAACAGCGTTATCCACTGTCAAAATATAGGGACTGAAGGTGAACCATGGAGGTTTAAATGCTGAACGATGCTCAGGTGGACACTTGATCTAAAAGTTTATCTATAAATGGGTCACGTCTGACTTGTAAAGAATAAGGAAAGAAATTAGTTTCCCACCTTAGGCCCTGTTAACAGATTTTATCCTAACTCATTGCTATACAGTAACATACTGGATTCAAACATATTGCTTGACCCCAAAATACACAGCCACACTTTACAGTAAATCCTGTGAAGTGTTTTGAGATGAGATCCTTATAAAATGCAAGGATTATTATTATTACGCTTTTCCACAGTAAATCCTGTGAAATGCTTTCAGACAAGTGATAAGGAGTTAGTTATATCAATTGTTCTTAATATATATCATATATATATATCACTTCCGACTGGAATGTTAGAGTCTGCACACTGTTTGAGGAGTTAGACTGGGAAATTCAACACCTTCTACTTTCCACCTTGCATCTGAAACACTCAAGATCACAAGGATGGTTTGGATGAAGAAGACCCTTAGGCCCATTTGATTTCATCCTTACAGAACACCCACCCGACTATTGTCCAATCACACAATCGAACTGTCCTCAATAGAGACACTGTTCAACCTCCTTACTTATTTACCGCATCTTCCACCTCTCATTCACCTCCCCCCGCCCCTCCCCACACTAACACACACACGCTGCAGAAGGAAAGCAGATCATCAACCCTTCCTACCCCCTCTATCCCCCCAGTTTAAAACTACATAGAACAATTGGAGTGGGTCTTCTCTTCCTGATACAATCTGCAATTCCTTCAAAAAAAAATGTGGTTACTTAATCCACGACTATTTGTGGGCCCAATTGGCTGCCGCGTTTCACCCACAAAACATACAGTCAATTCACTTTGCAGTATATTCTGTGAGGCGCTTTGAGACGTCTCGAAGACGTGATAAGGCGTGATATCAAATGCAAGGTTTATTATTACTATAAGCTGATCAAACCCAAATCTGGCATCACCATACCATGACTTCACCACCTACTTCGCCTTTTCCCCCCTGTTCTCTGTTTTACATCTTTGCTGATGGCTTGCACTGTGGGGCCTTGACCCTTCACCCGAGTTTGTCAATTCAAAACACGCGGATTTTAGTGTTTCAATATTTTTTAAACTTTGGATCTGGGATGCCACCAGGTAGATATCTGTATCCAAACGACAGCTACAGATTTGTTACAGTCCGTTTGCAGAAACTCAGGCCTGCAGTCATCAGCGATGATCACAGTTCTGAACTGAAAAAGATAAGTTCAGATTCCAGAATCACTTTAAGGCTCGTTCCTATTAATAAACCCAGTGGGGGAGGTTTTTGTTACTGTCCACCAGGAACCAGGGTTGTGTTACCAGCCAAGAGATTAAAAAATAACTAATTTCAGAAGGAAGCAGAGATGTGAGCTTTTGTGTGTTACAGAGGTTATTGACAATTCTTTCACTACACTGCCCAAGAAACATAGCCCTAAACCCATGTCCCCCAGTAGCTCCCCAATAACAGTGACAAACATCTTTTTTATTCAATTTTCTTCTCAATGAAAAGTAATGGAACGTTGAAGCAAGATTTATAATGTTTCCATGATGTGATAAGACTCGATGTCAAATGCGAGGATTGTTTTTATTAATGATAATAATAATTGAGCCACTAGGGTACAGAAGGCAATGGTTTGGGGTTTCCCATTAAGAGCGACCAATGCCAGCATTGGGAGTTTCAAACCCACAAGGTTGAAATGGGCTCAAACTCATTTCATTGTAGGATCTTTACGGCCAACAGACACAGGAGACTTTGGGGCTGGTTTCAAAACCAGGTTTCGGAGTTGAAAGACCATTGTGCGAACCCACTTGTGCTGCCCAGACTCAAATATCTTCCAGGGGGTCATGATACCATAATCATATTATATCGTAATGACTAGTTTAGTGTGTTGTGTGTGAGTTAGCCTAACTATTGTATTTATGTAAGGTATTCCACTCAGCTGAAAAATACACCATAGCTGCACTTTACAATAATATCCTGTGATATGCTTTCAAGGGTTTCGACAACAGGAAATGGCGCTGCATCAAATGCAAAGATTATTATTCATGATTATTATTAATTCCTATTGTTGTTCCAGTTCTGCTTCTGTCCCAGCAAACAGATCTACTTTTGTAATCGAATTGTTCTACTTACGTGATTTTAGAATCGGAGAGTTGAATTATAGTGGAAATCTGTATTGTAATGGGACCCAGTTATTCACCCAGTTATTCACCCTGTGCTTTTTTTTTTGTGTGCTGATTAAATTGCTCTGCTTTGTAATGTTAGGTCACACTCCATTGCTGTGATTTACCTATTTCACTCTGAAACCTGTAAAAGTTACAGAAATCCATGAGACCAGGCTGGAAACTTTTAACATTCTCTTGAGCCATAAATCTATTCTTAGCTGAGAACAAAAGAGAAGTGTGCTTTTTTCCTAGTCAAAAAAATAGCCATTGGTTTTCAGATTCTGACAAACTCACACACAGACACACACAACATGCATTAGACACAGTCACCTACCAAGTATTGTAGTCAAAATCTGGCCATACTTCCCAACTATTCAGATCTAATCTGGACAGTCCGTATTGAAAGGTTGCTGTCTAGAGTTCAGACTTGTGGCAGTATTGTCCATGTTATTAAGAATGTCCCTACTTCTTTTAAAAATTTGCCTGCATTTGACAGTATCTAATGATATCACTCACCTCACCCCCACCTCCTAACCCTGACCGCTCCCACCAGGTAATTTCCACTCTTTTGTTTGCATTCGCAAATATCTCTTTGAAAAACATTCTGGCTCTTGAATGCTAGAAATAACACAAGAGGAAAGATAATCGATGGATGTACCGCTCTTCCCCAAGCTAACTGGTGCTCTCAATTGCACTGTGCAATAGATGGTAAGACCCAGGGTTGCATTTGTGATTCCTCCGTGACCCCAATCTACGCCGCGAGGAGGGCTTTAAGGTAGACATTCAGAGATCCCGTGGCACTGAGATCCTGGCAGAGTTGGCACGATACACGCTAAAAAGCCCCTCTAACACTTATTTATGTAAGTGTTAAGGGACAAAACCGTAGGAAAGTTTCCTTACTCCACACGTCTCTATTTACCAAGCAGTAAGTAGGAACCTGGTTGTTAGTCGATTGGGGAATTGTTTTTGGGGGATAATAATCCCTCCAAAAAAATAAAGACGGTCACTCAATCCACGACTGTTTGTAGGGACACTGATGTGCGCAATTGGCTGTCGCATTTCACCCACAAAATACACAGTCAATTCACTTGACAATATATTCTGTGGAGTACTTTCAAACGTCTCAACGATGTATTAAGGTGCTGTGTCAAATGCAAGACTTACTATTATTTTCTAATTTTTACTCTCCCTGGTGTTACAGAGAATAAACTGAGATCAACAGAATGGCTTAAATGAAGTTCCTTCAAATTTGCTATTACGTGAAACGATGCAGAAACCTGACCTTCAGATACATTCCTACAGTACTTCCCACCATTTGCTCATCTCAGCACTCCGCTAATTGCCCTTTTCAGTTTTCTCCTATCCTGGCCTGAAACTAATGGTGCCCCAAACAGGGTCATCTCTCTCGCTGTTGTACGAGTCAGGCCGACTTCCAGCAAATCAACTAAAAATTAACCACAGCACCTGAAAGAGAGTATCATTTACGCAGAAAGGAGTCTTCGTGAAGTGAAAATTAATCTTTTCCTGGCATCGCCTAAGCAGCCTCCGAGCCAAACACATCACTAAAAGTCTGCACAATGTTCCAGCGATAGAGCTTTATTACTCTCCCTCTCTCCCCGTGGTCACAAGCAGAAAATAGCCCCTCTTCTTAGGGATTTGTGAGCCACGCTCCATTCGACTGCTCAGGACAGGAGCAATGTGACCTTCCATCAACCCAACCAGCTTAATATGACGCCTTCCATAATTCCAGCCGAGTTATAATTTTAATAAAGGATTCAGTCAAAATTCTCACCTTGACTCTAAGGATGGGCCATGAAGGGGTGATGGGATGATGGTGGTATTAATAACAATAATCTTTACATTTGCTACAGCGTCTTTCACATCAGGAGGAAGTCCCAAAGCGCTTCACAGGATATTCGGTAAAGTGCAGTTGACTGTGTATTGGTAGGTGAACGCGGCAACCAATTTGCACACGGAAACAGCCTGGAAACAGCCATGAAGTCCATGACCAATTTTATCTGGGAGATTGCTGGCCAGGAAACCAGGAGGAACTCCCTTCTCTATTCAAACAGTACCGCAGGGTCTTTTAACATCTGCCTGAAACTCAATGCAACATCCCCCACACTTATTGGAGTTTCAACATAGACTAGGTTCAAAGTCCTGACTTCTGACTCAAAGATGAGAGCGCTAATGCCTGAGCTAGGCAAATCAGGGGAGGGGAGGAATCAAAATTCACACATTTATACATATATTCTGCAATGCCAACATTTTAAGAACTTCCTTGAAGGTTCCTCTATACAGCCCAAAATATATATCTAATGCACACGCATATTCTTGAGGAAATAAAGTACAAAGAATTTCACTTGACTTTTTTGGGAAAGGCAAAGGTGTATTTATTTATCTGTATTGAAAATAAATATAAAATCTTTGGTAGTGATTTAATAATGTAAGGCTGATGGCCAAGTTGGTATTGGGCATCTTCAAAGGTAGTGTTGACCATTACTGTCTCAGAACAAAGTAGTTCATTGTATCTTCATCATAGGCTATTGGAGACTTCAGCCAATATGAATATTATGGACAAGAAACCCACACTGCACAAAGCCAATGTGCCAAAATACTGAGATATCTTCGATAGGAATCAGGGATAGTCAACAACAACTTGGATTTATATCGCACCCCTCATGCAGGGTAGGTCCCAGAGTCAATTCAGGGAATAGTCATTTCAGGGGATAGACAATTCAGAGAATCAGTTCGCAGGTTCCTGAAGTCAGCACACTGACCACCAATTTCACAAAAGTGGTGACCAGAAAATAAATTCATATAAAGATGGACATTCGGCCCATTTCATCTCATGTGTCTAGAAATATCAGCCCTACTGTCTTCCTGTTACACCACCAAGCTATTTCATGGCAAGGGATCACAAGAGAGGTTCGACAAAGAAGGTCCTTCAGTCCATTCGGTCTCATCCTCACACAATACCAATTGTACCGTCTTCCTATGATAAGTTTAGATGAGTAAGGTATCTCGGCCTCTACTATTCTTGTGACCATTTGCTGTTTGCTCTCTGTGCAAAGAAAATGCTTCCTGTTTCTGACCTGAACAACCTTCACAACCTTAGCTCCCTTATCCTGCTGGCTGCTGTGTGTGGCCATTCCTTGCACTAGGCTAACCCCTCATTTCACATTCAATCCACAGTTTGATACCCTTTACAGACTGGAGAGCATTGAAGAGGGTTTTAGAGGCGTCAGCATTATCCCTGCTCTTTGGCTTTTGTTAAGTTGCTCCTGCGCTTCTGTTCTATAGCCAACTCTACATCTGAATAGCACAGGGTGTTCCTTCAGACTTCTGCAGTAAAATCACGAGACTGGGCTGGTGACAGCTGAAACAGTCTGCTGAGCTTTCGTCTCCTGGTCTGTCCTGTCTCCCTTTCAGTGTTGCCTTTATGAAGCCTCTTGGCTGCCTTCAATACGCACCTTTCTACATCAAGATACGTGCCTTGTTCCACCTCACTCCCACATCTGTAACCTTTACATTTTATTGCACAAGCAAGGCGGACAGTTTGTGAATTACAGCTGTCAAAATCGGGTAAATATTTTACTTATCGTGGCGTAACAGTGACACTTATGGTTATTACCTGTATCTCCTGTTGGAAGCCAATGTGTCGATGAAATTCAGGGTTAGGGCCCAAATGTAGCCTCTAATGCTACATTTGGCATTGATGACACAGCCCACAACACTGTGCAATTTCTGGGTCAGATGTATATTCTCAAAGGACATCCCCGCCCGGCCCACCCCACCATTGGCGGTTTGGCCTTCAACCTCTCTGCCATCACCCTCTGGAACTCCATCCCACATTCCCTTCGCCTCACTCCCTCCTTAAAGGCACACCTCAAGACCCCACTCGTTGACCGTGCTTTTAGCCACCCTCTCTGCCCTTCACCCTCCCTGATCCCTCCGCTCGGGTCCTATCCCTAACTGTTCAGCGCCTTGGGACGTCCTCCCGACACGAAAGGCACTTTATAAACAATTTTGTATTGTACTTCTGGATCTAGTTTTCCTGAGTGTTGACTGAATAGAACTAAATTCTATTGTGTTTCTCTTTTCAATGCTGAGGGTTGGGAGGTTTCTGGCTACTAGAGAACACTATCATTGCAGTAGTTCACCAGGTATCGGCTACTCGAAGCTTCTCAGTGCAATCTCAGAGGCTAAATCTATCACAGGGAGCAAGAGGCAGAAGTGAACCACTGTAAAGGAAATGATGCTGGAAAAATTGCCATGGGAACCACAAGCATTTGGGCATCAGACTGGCACAGTGTATAGCACTCTCACCTCTGAATCAGAAGTTTAGGGTTCAAGCCCCACATCAGGACTTTGAAGGCACACAGTCTAAGCTGACACTCCGATACAATACCTGGGGTGTGCTGTGTTGTTGGAAGTGCTGCCCTTTGGATGAAACATTAAGTTGAGGTCCTATTTATGCCTGTTCAGGTGGACGTTAAAGATCCCATTTCCTGGCCAACAATCCCTCAGATATAATTGGTCATTCACTTCATGGTCATTTGTGGGAAATTGCTTTGCCCACAATTAGTTGCCATGTTCGCCTACAAAATACGCAGTCACTACATTTTACAGGAAATCCTATGAAGCGCTCTGAGACATCCTTTAGACGTGAAAGACGCCATATAAAATGCAAGGAATATTATTATTTTAGCATAAGAAACTTGGAGGATGAATTGGATATCATTATGGAGTCCTGTAGCTCAGTGGTTAGAGCAAGCGAGAGACCTGGGTTCGATTCCCAGCAGGGCGAAATGTTGGGCAAGTTTCTTTACTCCACACTTTACCTTGGCAAGTGTAGCACCCCATAACCCTACGGAACATTCACACACAAAAAAAAGTAATTTCATCTCTTTTCACTCACTGACATTGCAATGCAATTGTCAAACTGTCCATCTTGGGGAATAAATATTCATAGTCTTCCAGGAACGCATTGCAGCGTTTCAGTGATGGACCAGAAAATTTGCCACGTAATCCTAGGCAAAGATTTCCCAATATTAAAAAGGCGCATCTTGTCACTCATGGAACGTTTCTGTCAGTCAACGATTAACGCAAAGAAAAACAAACAGCCCGGCCAATTTGATGAACTTGTCTCCGTATTCTGAAAGGGCGGCTCATCAACCGTGGAAAACTATGTGTGAAAACGTTAACCTGCTCTGGGTTTATTTTATCACTTCGCAAACAATGGCAAATAAATGAGTTCAATGGGTTTTTTTTTGGAACAGTCACTTAAAGGGGCATTGATGTCTTGCTGACTGCACTTGAATCAAATTACTTAATTGAAGATTTATTGGAGCAGAGGTAGGGGGGAGGGGGAGAAGAGAACTGCGGGGAAATCAAGTCAAGTGAGTTGATTCTGTTGGGCCAGTGCATTGTTTAGCATTGAACTCTTGCCATTACAGAGCAGGAAGATACAATCCAACATGACACTTGGTATAGCACCTTTCACGTCGGGAGGACGTCCCAAGGCGCTGGACGGTCAGGGATTTGGACCTGTCAAGATCCCAGGTTTGATCTCCAGTCTGTGCTCTGTTAGCTGATCTCCTCTCTAAAACTTGGAAGAGTAAAAATCAGTCAATGTTCTAGGTGAAATTTGGTAAGAGAAGGGGAATTGATTGTAAACATTTCATCAATTACTGGTGATACCCTGGTAAATATATTCCCATCGAGGACTATGAGCTTGATAAAAAACAGGCATTTGCTCCATCTCCGTCTGCATATATTCACGGCAATGTTAGCACCAATTCAGCATCAGACATCAGGTGCAGATGACCAGCATAGCCAAGTTGTTTGGCATGTTCAGTTCCAACAACAAGAAGTTGCATTATATACCCTTCACGCTGTGTAGCGTCTCGGAGTGTTTACTTGTGGCGTTTTAGTAAAAAGTTCAGGCAATGAGGTCTAGATACAACAACTTGCACGCAGGGTAGCGACCCAGAGCGCTTAACCGTCATCTCAAGCCTCAGAAGAGGAAGCTGGTGACATTGCAGATATATTACAGATATATTGACCGCAAAACAGTCCTGGTGTTGTTACTCTCTATGGTAACCAAGCCTGGGGACATGCAGGAGGACAAACGATGACTGACCATATCGATTGTGGGTATAAAGTTTAGACTGAAGGACAATTGATAGGTAGTTAGTGTTGCACTGAATTTCTTCCCCCCACCCTCAACTCCTCCACCCCAATATGGCTGACCTGTCCATTAACCCTAACCCCTCCTAACCCAAAATGTCCAGGCCAACAATCCCTCAGATACAATCGGCCATTCAATTGAAAGCTGTTTGCAACACATTGCTCTGTGCAAATTGGCTGCTGCATTAGCATACACAAAAATTACAATCATTACATTTTACAGTAAAAATAGCATGAAGCACTTTGAGACATTGTGATCAGGCGCTATATAAAGCTCGAATATAAAGAGTTGTCTTGAAGATAAGTGACTATTTACCAAAAGAGTAGGATCTCCCTTTAAGAATTGTAACTTTGTTCCTAGCGTCTCTCTGCCTTTAAATTCAGCAGTTGGGTCAGGACAGAAGATCACAATCTAAGGCTCCACTCAGACATTCACTAATTGTTTTATCACACGGCATTAAGCTTTGATGTGCTGCATAAAATCATCCTGCTTTGGCTTCCTCACTATGGTATTTATATCTCCTTTGCTACTGCTTTTTTTGTTTCCCTTAATGATTTCCCTCCAGGAGGGAGAAACCTCTGTCACTTTTATATCCAGCTCCTTCTCATGCCACTTACTTCAATAATAGACATCCTTCAAGCCCCACATTGGGACGTTCAACTCAACAGTCCAGGCTGGGGGGGAGGGGGAACACAACATTGTCAGAGGTACCATCCTTCGGATGAGACGCTAAACCGAGGTCCCGTCTGCCTGTTGAGGTGAACGTTAAAGGAACCCTCCATTACACTGGTGAAACATAGAAGAGAGTTTCTCCTCGTGTCCTGGCTAACAATTCCCCAGATAAAATTGGTTGTCGGCTTCATGGCTGTTTGTGGGAAAGTACTGCACAGTCACTACATTTTACAATAAATCCTAGGAAGCACTTTGAGATGTCCTTTTGACCCAAAACGTGTAATTATTATTATTAGAGTATATAATTTTCATTGAAGAGAAAACAAATTACAAATGCAAGGTGGATCCCATGAGATGGTTCAACAATGTGATAAGGGGGCTATATCAAACACAAGGAGTATTATTGTGTTATAGGATTGGGAAGAGATATAAAAGGTATATTTGCATTATTTAAATATCTATTTCTTACCCAAAAGTTCAACCTAGAACAGTATTCCAACAATAATCACTTGCACGTATTACAGCACCCTTCTCATAGGGTAAAGTCTCAAAGTACTTGACAGAAAAGGAACAGAAAAACGAGCAAGATAATAATAATAATCCTTGCATTTGATACAGCGCCTCATCACATCTTCGAGACGTCTCAAAGCGTTTCACAGAATATACTGCAAAGTGAATTGACTGTAGATTTTGTGGGTGAAACGCGGCAGCCAATTGCGCACAGCAGCGTCCCCACAAACAGTCCTGGATTGAGTTGACCAAATTTTTTTTTAAGCGATTATTACCCTTGGAAAAGCGATCCACAAATTGACTAGCAAACCGGATTCCTACTTACTGCTAGGTAAACCGAAGTGTGTGGAGTAAGGAAACTTTCCCGGGAATTGAACCCAGGTCCCCTCACTTGCGAGGCGAGTGCTCTATCCACTCCAAGATGGAAAATGAGGTGGGTAGGAGGGGCTTGACCAAAAATTGAAGTAGTAGCTTTTTGGAAAGGTTTTGAGAGCAGAGACAAGGAGTGTGAGGCAGATGGATTTGGGGAGAGACTTCCAAAGAGTGGGTTGGAGGGAGGGTGGGGTAGGGAGCAAAGTGGCTTTAAATAGAATACACTGAATGGGACTGGTGGGTGTTATGGGTGGAACAGAGGAGAGATAAGTGATTAAAGCAATGGAGAGCAGGTTGCTTTAATTTCTCCCAAGGTGCCCCCTTTCTCACACACAACCTGTTGAATCATTCACTCACTGCTGACATTAATATGCGGGTCGAGGATGAGCAATTTTTACATTTCTCTTCAGCAAAACATTTTGTTCTCCCTTTCGTCTGCTGACAGTTAAGCATTGCGGGTTTTGCTTCGTAAATGTTGTAAATATGTTTGCCTCTCTCTCTCTCTCGCTCTTTTCCCACTGAATTTAAGAGGTGTCCCACTCGAACTTTTACTTTTTTCTCTTTGCCCAAACTTTTTCGCCAACAAAAACACAGTCGCTTAAGCTTTACAATGAATCCTGTGAAGCACTTTGAAACATAATAATAATAATAATCCTTATATTTGATTTAGCACCTTTCACACCAAGAGGACATCTTCCGGAGCACAGGATATATTGTATTTTTGTAGGCTAACTTCCCTCCTGACATAAAAGTCGCTGTATCAATTACCATCATCATTATTATTATTATTATGATTATTTAATGAATGTTCTGCCTGTCTGGCTGGCAGTGGCGATTTAATAATCACCACTCGAATCCCTCTTAAAGAGCTTCACCACTGAATTCGTGTGCCTTACAGTAAATGTTTATTTAAACCCAAACGGCTTTCAAAACAGCGTCGGGCATGAAAAGGCTCAAATGTCACCCTTGCCCTCTGTGGAGCACGGGATCTCAGGTTAAAGAAAACTAATTGGAGGTTAGAGAATCGGTGACCTGATCCGAAATACTGTCAGATTTGATGGGTTGACGAGCCTCGAGGTCTGTGGCTCTGCATTTTTTTTAAAAAAGGTGCTGTTACACTGTGTGATTTGGACCTTGTTCTGTTTCCACACACATTTAGAACGATCCAACTAATTGACTTCCTTGGAAAGTGCCTTCTAGTCCAGTTCTCTCTCTCCTTTTTCTCTCTCTCTCTCTCCCCCCCCCGCCCACCACCACCCCTACCATCAACCCTCCACCTCCACTGCTGTTTTATTTTGGCTCTGCTGGTTGGTTCAGGTTGTGTTCTGCTTTGCCCTTTTCCCATCACTATCCCTCACAGGCCATTAAGTTCTCTTGGCCGACAGACAACCTGGGTGATTTGGTCAGAAAAAACGGGCAGGACAGGGAGCTAATGGATACACTTTTTCCCAGAAGCTGTTTCTTCACGGGGTCTGACTGGAGGTGGAAACTCTCTCACACAGTGGTATTATTAACCTTGTCCTGTCACTGGAAATAACAAGAGGGAAATACTTCATTCATTAATAAAGTTCTCGTATTATAACGCCGCTGGCTGCCAGAATGGGAGATTAATATTGTAAAAAAACACTAGCAGCAATGTGATTGCCCTCCAAGACGCCATCCGGTGTGAAGGGCACTATAATAAATGCAAGTTGTTCTTGTTGTTGATTATACAGAAATTATATATGGGAACTGCAGCGGTTTCCAACAGCTGAGATCTGAAATTCTCCCGGTTCTTGGCTCGTGAGTGCCTATTGAAGAATTAGGTATAACGTTGCAGCCACGGAAACACGTCATTCGGCCCAACTAGTTTGAGCCGGTGTTTAGACTGCGCAAGAGACCTCCACCCATCCTATTCCCTTCTCCGACGCCTCTCTATTCCCTTCTCCCTCGCCGTCTTCAGTGTCGAGGCAAAGGTGATCTGGCAGGCTGAGAATAGGTGGAATTTTGGGCCTCGGATTCCGATGTGTAGAGTCGCAGACCCAATCACAGCTCTTACTCTCCCGCAAATTCCCATTCAATAGCGGGGAGTTTACTGGTTTTACATAGAATCCTTCCATTTGATACACCGCCTTATCATCGTCAAGACGTCTCAAAGCGCTTCAAAGGATTTTACTGTAAAGTGTAGTGACTATTCCTTTGAAGGGGAATGCGGAAAGCCGATTGGCACCCAATACACTACAAAATGACATTTGTATAGCGCCTTTCAAATCGGGAGGACGTCCCAAGGCTCTGACACAAACGGCCATGCGATCAATTTTATCTGGGAGAACTTTGGCCAGGACACTGGGAGAGAGAAGGTCCCTACACTTTCCGAATGGTGCCACGGAATTTTTAACGTCCACCTGGAAAAAAGGCAGACGGGACCTCGGTTTAATGCCTCATCAGAAGGACGGCACCCCCGACAGTGCAGTGCTCCTCGTGCACCATTCCCCCCACGTGGGGCTTGAAGCTACCACCTTTTCCGCTCGGAGCTCCGGCGAATGAGCCAGGCTGTCGCTTGTGCATTCGACGGAGACCTAACAAAGGCACGTCGACAACTTTACTGGGTGGACAATGGCCCAATGCTGCAAAAAAACATTTTGACGTGAGGCCAGTCAATACACGAATGACTTACAAAGAAAACCCATTGTGGTGACTGCTGAATCCTAATGGTACGTTCGTGGCTGAGACAATCGGGAGGGACCAGTCACCCGCGGACAATGATTTACCCTTCTTGTGCCACGCACAGGGTTGGCTCGGTTGGCACTAACCTCGGTGAATGTGATTCCACTGCCTGGCCCATCCTTCCTCGGGAAAGAGAGGCGAGGAGGGGAGAGGGAAAGGTCCGATTCAATGAATCAGGTCCTTAATGTTGCTTGGTTCTACATTGCCTCATTTTTCTTCTTTGTCACCGGCTGATCAAGCAAAGAAAATATGCAGTGCTTTCCCACTCTAACCCTGCCCTGTTGCGCCGTGCCCACGGGAAGTGACAAACTCTCCGGGAAATATTTCATGTTTGCTGATTGCTCAAACGGAACCGTTTCAAATTTTTTTTTTAAATTTAATTTACGGCTCGCACTTCGTCTCATTGACTACAATGCAGGCCGGAACCAGCAGCCAGTAAATCCTATCTTGGGGCGGGTGGGGACACTGCAGGCTGTTTTTGTCAATGGCGGGAGTGCGCGAGGGAGGGGCGGTGGGAAGAGAAGTGGGAGGGGGCAGAATGGGGTGGGGGGGTGGGGGGGTGGGTGGGTGGGTGGGGAGAGAAGTGGGGGGGGCTTTGATCTGCACCTCCCGTGGGAAGATGACCTTCAACCAATGATGATGCGAGCGAGCGGTTATCGAAACTGGGAACGAGCAAAAATGCAGGTAACATTTAATCAATGTTATAAGCAGTGTTATAACACGCGAGGCATGTTTGGGAGCTCTGTGACCTCATGCGGGCTTGGTATTGCCACGTAGCTCAGCTCTTAACCCACTGTGCAGCAATCTCTGAGGCTGACCACACACACACACACAAATCAGTGTTCTCCTCAGTGAGTTTTGTTGAGAAATTCCACTCTGGTCTGGATAGTATACATATATACAATGTATATAACCTTATATTTGGTACAGCATCTTTCAACATCAGGAGGATGTCTCAAAACCCTCCTCGCACTATACAATTACTATACCAACAACTTGGATTTATATAGCACCCCTCACGCAGGGTAGAGTCCCATATACTGTAAGATGTAGTGACCGCGTGTTTTGTGAGTGAAAGCCAATTTGCATGCAGCAATGTCCCACAAACAGCCATGAAATGAATGACCATTCTTTTTACTCTCCCTCCCCAATCCCTGCTTTGACACCTTAGCCCAAATCTCAAGTGAGGCCAATTTCCTCCCCACCCACTCACACACACATACACACACACACCCACACACACACACGTATCCACAATTACAATTCACCACCCACATCCACACACACACACACACACACTACACACCTAAGTCGCTGACCTAAGACCTAACAACAATTCCCCACAATTGTGCCTTTGAATACAAATGTCAGTCAGGAATGTATCCTTGGGCATGAACACAGCAGTCACTGTAGTTCAAGGTGTGCCAACTGCTGCGCCAATGGGCCCGACTGCAGTGTAATTCCTAGTGGAAAGCTTCGCGAGTGTGACTGCCAAGTTGAGGGCACCAGAGGTCCTCTTACGTGGGCTGAAGTGGGCAACAGTTCGGTTGGTTCTCACCTTGGCTTCGAGCACCACACAGGTTTCCACTGTTACAAGGAGTTAACGTGCATCAGCATAGTCAATAATTGGCAAATCTTTGACGGACAGCTGGACTAGATTTAGCCCTTGCCAGGAAAGCAAGACGGAAGCTCCCAATGATACAATCATACATACTGTTTCCTCTGTCTCTTTTATCTTCCTACCTCTCCTGCCTTCCCCCGTAACTCCAGCCTCGTGCTCAGGTACACTCACTGTCCTCAACTGTTCCTTCCCCCTCCCGGCTCAGCGTCATGTTCCACCTCTGTCAAGCGCTCTGGGACGCTACCCTGCATGAGGGGCAGTTATATAAATCCGAGTTGCTGTTGTTGTTGTTGTTCTCTGCTATCTCACCCATAGGAGACTGAGCATCGAAAGCATCCAGGTGAGAGGGGCGGCACTGGCTAGCGATCAGGAGCAGAAAGCTTGACAGTCCATTACATCTACCTTAACCACCCCCCCCCACCCCCAACCCCCATAACCTTGGGGGGTGGGGGGGGTTAGGTAGAGTGCCAAACACTCCCCACCTCACCCACCCCCACCAAAGCTGACACCAACTTACTCAGTGCAAACTTAATCAGAGACCTTTGGGTCTGCATATAGCTCTGTTTAACATGAGGCAGAGATTTTACCAACTGAATCATCAGGGCTGCCTCTGTTATACTATCTCCAACACTCTAACCCATGTTACATACCAGTCAAAGTAATGAGCTTATTTTCAGATGGGGGTGAGTGAGATATAGGTGAAATATCTGCACGATAATAACACCAATCCTTCTATTTGAAATAGCACCTACAGTGTCAAGAAGTTATTCTGCAAAATTGTGGTGGCTTTCTATTTCATAGGTGAATCTGCGCACAGCGATGTCCCACAAATAGCCCTGAAGTGAACGACCAATTTTGGGAATTGTAGGCCAGGACACCGGGAGGAACTCCCTTCTCCTTTCGAATGGTGCCGTGGGATCTTAAATGTCCGCCTGAATAAGCACAGACGGGATCTCGGTTTATGAGCATCGGCCTGACCTGCAAGCTCAAAGTCCCTGATCCAGAGGCAAGAATGGTAGTAATCAAGCAGGGCTAACATTGGTGATGGAAAGGGGGAGGGAGAACATGAAGGGTGGAGGCATAGCTGCTTTAGTTGTTTAAACAGTCCAAGATTTGCAGCACCAAATATACCAACAGACTTGTATATGATAATTAAAAAAATCTGGTCACTCAATCCAGGACTGTTTGTGGGGACGCTGCTGTGCGCGATTGGCTGCCGCGTTTCGCCCACAAATATACAGTCAATTCACTTTACAGTATATTCTGTGAAGCACTTTGAGACGTCTCGAAGACATGATAAGGCACTATATCAAATACAAGGATTAATATTATTATTATTATTATAAGTTTTCCTGTTGCCCCCTCGACCGATCCACACACAAAAAAATCTCTCTGCTTGCAGACTATTAGGAAATGCGAGGTTGAAAAAGGCGGATGGGAGGGGGGGTGTGGGGGTGGAGGGGGGGCGGGGGCTGGGTTTGAGAGACTGAGGAAAAGGCAGACATGAAAACAGAAAGAACCATTTAGATGTATTTCCATTCAGGAGGACGGACAATGGAAGAAAAATATAATGATACGAAATAATAATCCTTGCCCCAAAATGGAAGGTGTAGACAGATCCACTCTCCCAGAACTTATAGAAACAGGTGTAGGCTGCTGTGTTAAATTCCCCCAGTCTGAGCCCAAGGCCCCAATAGCAACGAGGTCTTGGAGAGGCCACTGAAAAATTCAAAGAAAATTGCAAAGATCAATGGTCCGTAACTGGACAGGCTCAGCAACTGCAGTGTGACTTTGATTCCCTATCATAACCCTGAATTAAAAATTTAAACAATTACCCGCTTGGCTTCCTCCTGATTAGGCCGAGCCGGTGCCTCATTAATGCACAGGCATGGAACAGCAGCCATTACGGGCCTTGTGAAATGGAATCTTTCACTGAGAAAGTTCCGCTTGACGAAGGAACCCTACCAAAGCAACATTTAACACTTCTGGGAGCTCGAGAGAGGCACAAGCTTTGTAATCGCCTGTCTGTCCGCCCCCCCCCCGCCAGCCCGCCCGCCACCCCGCCCGCCCGGCAGCCCGCGGAGCCACGCAGAAAGCCGGAATACCTGCCTGCCTTGTCATTCTTTGGCTTCGATCGGAATCGGGGGAGGCAAGGGAGGAGGGGGGAGCGATGATTGACCCCACGATTGATAAACGGAAAAAAAAGAACAATTAATTTAGCACCGTTAGGCTGTGGCATTATTGAGACGCACAACAATTCTTGCAATAATACACTCGGGCTAATCCCCAAATCAAGCGCTTTGGGACATCCTCCTGGATGTGAAAGGAGAGGTTGTAAGTCTCTTGCCTCCTTCAAGGCACGTCTCAAAAACCATCCTCTTCGACCGAGCTTTCAGCCACCCTCCTGCCCTCCACCCTCCCCAATCCCAACTCCCAGCTCGGGTCCAAATCCCTGACAGTCTTGGGACGTCCTTCCGTTTGAGCATTAACGCTCATTCATTATTGAAGAACACTTTAACGATTTGATAGATTCGTCTATGTAATAGTGATATCATTTTTTCAAAAAAAGAGGTGGTTTGCGAGCAACAAAAATGATTCCCTGGCCACTCAGATTACGACAACAGTTTGCATAGTTAATTTATGGAACAGAGAGGCGGTGGAAGCAAAAAGTATCATTTGTTTCAAGAACCAATTAGATAGATTTCTGCTAGAAAATAATATCACGAGATACAGTATATAGTTCGGGACACGAACTGACCGGGATGTCAAGCGACTGCCCAGGATGGTGGAAGGTGAATTAGATGGAAGGTGAACTTGGTCTTCTTTCACCTAGCAAATTCTTATTTTCTTTTGTGTTTACACAGCAGACCTCATGCAGGGTAGGGTCTCGGAGCGATGGTTTATCGTACCCAGTTGTTCAGTTTAACCTGGCTAATGCTGCCAGGCGAATGGTCAAAATTCCTGAGTAAGTAGCTGCTCTTGGCAGCCCTTTGATGGTATTTTTATGAAGTGCATTAGAGTGAAGAACGATTCCGTGTTTTGGCTAAAAACATTGCTCAGTTGTTCGCACGTGGCGCACAACGCCACCAGGGTCATCTCGCTGATGGTTTAAACCCCAGGAAAGTGCATCTTTTTCCTGTACCTTGGTTGGGGGTGGGGGCAATAAGGCTCCAGTGCAGAGTCCATGTGACCCTTGAGGTGGTACACTGGAAAAAGTCAGCGGGAACTGATCGCCTGTTCAATACTGGAACGTGTAGCTGGAAGTGACGGTGCGAGGTGCAAATCTTTTATTGAAATGCCCTCACATCCCATGTCGGTGGCTGCAAACTGCAAGTCAGAGAGACAGCACACAGAGACCTAAGGCGCACAGGATGACCCGATCAGCAACAGCGAGACAATGGTTAAAAGGCACTCCACGAAGATGTTTTACCTGGACTCTTTCTAGAGGTTCAACCAAAAAAGGTTTGTGGTGTGGACTGAGAATAATAATAGTAATAATCCTCTCATTTAATATAGCACCTTCGAAATAATAATAATCATACTCTTTGCACTTAATTTAGCACCTTGACAATAATAATCATAAGAGCAATAATATTAATAATGGCAGCTTGCAAATAAACACAAAATGCCTTGAGATGGTTCAATCTTCAACGATCATCAGTAAAATCGCTTTTCAATTCTGATGGGTGGAAAGAAAATCGGTGTTTGTCCAATTTTCTCCGATCGAAGAAACATTAATTCCCATCATTAAACATCGGCTAGAGGGGGAGGAGGAAGGAAATGGGTGGTTGGGTTGGTGGGGGTGGGGGAGGGTGGAGGGTAACATGTTTGTTATGGTTTTGAACTAAGAAAAAATGACCAACTTCTGAGTCGTAAGGTTGCCACAGGTATCACTTCCTGCGCACTATACACAACAAGTGACGTAGCAATGTGCCTTCCTCTGTGGTTGTACAATATTCTCGGCAACTAAGACCTTGTTTCCCCCCACCGCTCCCCCCAAAGACCCAGACACGTGGATAATAGTGAATTGCAGCAAGAAAAAAACGCTTAGGAAAGTCCCAGCAGTTAATTACTAAAACTGCCTTAAGGAAAAGGAAGCAAAACAAAACCTTTATACAACAATGTCTCCCCTTTTCGAAATCCAAAAAAAAAGAAGTTGTAAAAGTTCACCATGTAGAACATTGGAAAGAAAGAACCAACATTTGTGCAGCACAGCCAGAGGCGCCATCATCTACGTTCTCCACTGTCCCACCGACCCACCCAGACGAGACGTTAAATGGAGAACCCCCATCTGCCCACCAAGGCGGACGCCAAATATCCCGTCAACCGCTCACCCCCCACACCCCCACACCCAGCCTCCCATAACAAGAAGGGAATTTATCCCAGTGCGTCTAGACAACAACCCTCCAGACAGATCGGTCTCTCGCTTCAACAACAACTTGGATTTACACAGCGCACTTCACGCGAGGCGGCGTCTCACAGAGCTTAACAGTGGCGGAGCACGACACTGAGCCAGGGAGAGACGGGAGGTGACCGTAGGCACGGTCGAAGAGGAAGGTCTTCAGATGCGATCTGAAGATGGACCAGGAGGAGGCAAAGTGGAGGGATTGAGGCAGAGAGGTCCAGAGTCTCAGGGTGTGGTGGATGAAAGCACGGCCGCTGATGGTGGAGCGGAGGGTACAAGGGACAAGAAGGGAACCCGGAACCGGCTGATTTTACGGCTGTCTGTGGGTGTTCTTGACGTACACAAACTACGGGTCTCTGAGATTTTATTTGTACAGCGCCTCACGACGCCAAACCATTTTGGAGCGCATCGCAAGTAAATTCCGTCAGGTGTGCTGACTACTTTTCTAGCCAACAAAAACCCAAAGCAACCTTACGTGGCAAGCAAGATGCACACAACCAGCCATGAGGCGAGCAGTCAATTAATCTGGGGAGGGATCGCAGGCCTGGACACTGGGAGAGATTCCGTCCTCTTTTAAAATACGTTCACCTGCAAAAAAAAACACACAGCCTTTGCAGTAAATTCCATGAAGCGCTTTGAGACACCCTTCCCACACCGAGAGGAGCCTTATTAAATATAGGGATTATTATTGTTAGGAGACTTTAAACCTGAATAGGTAGATGGAGCCTTGGTTTCCCAACTCATTCCAAAGTACAGCACAATGTACTCCCTCCCCCATTACTGCAGTGGAATGCCAGCCTGGACGAGGAGAGGTCAAGTCCCAATGTGGGGCTTGAATCCACCTGCACCTGACTAACATGGATTAGTACGTTTTCTCGCATACTCACTGAGCGAGATCAAGCGAGAAAGTTTTTTTGCTTCGAGTCCTTCCACAGTCAGGGAGTCATTTACAGACAAGCGCGTTCTCTTGAGGTCTCTCGTGAATACATCGAACAAGCTGGGATTCTGTGGACAGATCATGTACGTCAGGGTCTAGGCTGACCGCTCTAGTGCAGTGTTGTGGGGTGGGGTAAGGATTGTATTGGGAGTCCTGTAGCTCAGTGGTTAGAGCACTCGCCTCGCAAGCGAGACGACCTGTGTTCGATTCCCGGGCGGGGCAAAACGTTGGGCGAGTTTCCTTACTCCACACACACGCCTCTGTTTACCTACCAGTATGTAGGAACCCGGTTATTAGTCGATTGGCGGATCGCTTTTCCGGGGATTATAATCCCTTCAAAAAAAAGGACAATTTGATTACTTGGTCCATGACTGTTTGGGGGGCCGCGGCTGTGCGCAATTGGCTGTTGCGTTTCGCCCACAAAACATACAATCAATTCACTTTACAGTTTATTGCGTGAAGCGCTTTGAGGCGTCTCGAAGACGTGATGAGGCGCTGTATCAAACGTAAGGATTATGATTATTATTATTATAATTATATATTGTCGGAGGTGCCATCCTTAGGTCCTGGCTGCCTGTTCGGGCAGACGTTAAAGCTCCCACGGCACTATTACTTGGTCGTTGACTTTGTGGCTGTTTGTGGAACAGAGGTAGCAATGAACCAACATGATGGACTCAATAGCCTCCTTTTATGCTGAAAAGTTTGCAGTAGAACAGAGTTTGGATCCTCCAGTGAGATGGCTGAGAACCATTGCCTTATACGCAGTGTCACCCAGTGGACAGATTGTGGTTCATCACCTTTCCCTTAGTACCCTTTGCAAACTCAATTAGTTTTTACCCAGCACAAGGATAGGTTCTAAATGTTAGTCCCAATAAAGCCTTTTAAAAGCAACGTGTTCTCCATGTTAGTCTCATCTACCTCATAAAGAACCCCCCCTGCCCCCCACTTTCCACTTCCCTCTCCTGACACTCGCTGGGTGTATTTTGCCCACAAAATACACACGGTCACACCACTTTACAGTAAATCCAGTGAGGTGCTTTGACCGCGAGTTTAAGATCCTCGTCCTCACTTTTACAGCCCTCCACGGACTTGCTCCTCCCTACCTCTGTGACCAACCTGCCTGCTCCCTCTGCTCAGCAGGCACTGCCCCGCTCCCGTGTTCCCCACCCTGCTCGCCACACCATCAGTGGTTCAACCTCTCTGCCCCTACCAGAGTCCATTCCAATTCCAGAGTCCCTCGCCCAGAGTCCCTCGCCCCCTCCCTTGCCTCCTTCAAGGTCCATCTCAACTCCTTCTTCTTCAACCGTGCCTCCGGTCAGCCTCCGACCCACACCCCCTTGCCCTCCACCTCTCTTGATTCCAACCCCCAGCTCAGGGGCAAACCCCTGACTTTCCAGCATCTTAGGACGTGCTCCCGATGTGAAACACCCTACGTAAACACAAGTTGTTGTGCCACGGGATCGTTGACATCTGCCAGTTGGAGCCTTGGTTTTTAACGTCTCGACCCCCTCATTTGGGTGCCGTTCCTCAAAGGGTTAACCCCTTTGTAGCCAGCAACCTTAATGGACCCAACGGTCTGTTGCCACCCAGCCGTGCGCGGATAGTGACTCGTCACTAAGGTGCAGGGCTCAGTCGCAATAACAAACATATTAAGGTCAATCCCATCACTCGCAAAAAAGCAATGCAAAAAAATCTGCTGCGATTTGCAGTGAGAGGAGAGGGAGAAATAAAGAGGTGACTATGGGGAAACCCAGGGACCCATTGCAACCTACAGCAGGACATGCCACATAGCACTGATGTGAATTGTTGCTATGGTCATACCATTTTAACTGTTAATGGATAATTGAAATGATACGCACGTCGGGAAGACTTGTCTGTGTTGAAGGAGGTGTGGGTGACTGGCACTCTACAGGTGACATGTTTTTAATCTGTAAATGTTTTGCTGAGGTCGCCTCACGTTACGTTGATGCAGTGCTCTGGAAATTGAACCATCACCCTGATGAGCCATACAACTTCTATTCCCCTAACCTCTGAAAGGTTCCCCTAATCTTGTGGAGTCCTGTAGCTCAGCGGTTAGAGAGCTCGCCTCGCAAGCCAGAGTTTGATTCCCAGCAGAGCAAAACTCTGGGCAAGTTTCCTTACTCCACGCACCTGATAATAATCCCTCAAGGAAAATAGATAATAATAAATTGGTCACTTCAATCCATAACTGTTTGTGGGGACACTGCTGTGTGCAATTGGCTGTCGTGTTTCGCCCACAAAATATACAGTCAATTCACTTTGCAGTCTATTCTGTGAAGCGTTTTGAGACATCTCAAAGACGTGAAAAGCGCTATATCAAATGCAAGGATTACTATTATTATTATTTTATTATAACTCCTTTCCTCGCGCACCCTTCACTATCTCACTTTAACTCACTCCTTCAAAACCTACCTCTTCAAACTCACCTATGGCCATCTTCCCCACCCACTTGCCCAGCATCCATCCTCCAACCTTGTGAAGCACTCAGAGACTTTACCTTAACGTGAAGGCCGCTACGTACCGTACTTACATTTGCTTACGTGTTGATACAGTGCCTTACGCATAGCAGGAGAACATCTCAAAAGGCTTCACGGAATATACTGTAAAGTGCAGTGACTGTACATTTTGTAGGCAAACACGCCAGCCAATTTGTGCAGGGCTGTGCCTCACAAACAGCCATGGAGTGAGTGACCAAATTTTTCTGGAGGATTTGTCGGCCAGGACACCGGGAGAGAGAAACCTTTCGAATAGCGCCACGGGATCTCTAACGCCCACCTGAACAGGCGGACGGGATCTCGGTTTAACGTCTCGTCTGAAGGACGGCACCTCTGGCGACGAAGCCCTGTGTTGGGAGTGTCAGCCTGGAGTAGGTGAGCTCGAAGTTCCCAACATGGGGGGCTTGAACCCACAACCTTCTTTGATTCGTTCCGCCGTTGGCTTTCAGAACGTTCTGTGTAGGAAGCGAACGCCCGGGACAATGAACTCAGGAGTTGCAAAGCAACGCGATAGGCACCAGGTGTCTGCCGGCTCCGCCAAGCCAGGTGCCAGACCTGGGGAACCGACTGTCCTGTGAAAGCGGGCACTAATCCTGCATCCTACCCGCTGTGTGGCTTGGCACGCTGTTCCTCTCTGTGCCGCCCACCCACTGATTTCCCACTCTGATCTGCACAACCCGGGGACTGACACCTTAACAGAACAAACCCTGGGGATTTCACATCACCCACCGCTGCCCTTCTGGCTGACCCCACGGGAACGTTAAACCGGGCGCCCCTTCTGCCTGTACAGGTGGATGTTAAGGTTCCCCTGACGCTATTCGAAGAGAGCAAGGGTGTTTCTTGCATTGTCCTGGCCGACAATCCTCCAGCAGTCACTGCACTAACAGTTATTCCTGTGAAGCACTTTGAGGCATCTGTTCGACGTAAGAAGGCGCTATATCAAATGCAAGGGTTATTATTATTATTATTTTCTTCTTCCAAACCAAACACGTGCGCGCACACACACACACACGCTCAAGCACACGGGTGCGTGCACTGGATTCCTTTAAGGCTACCGGCAACGTCCGCGATACACAATCGAAGAGCAGCTCTTAAGATACGCCCAAAAGAAACAGCAAAAAAATTGCCAAGTGTTCTATCAGGACGAAACTGGATTGATCCAGGCGGTGGTATTTTTTTTTAGTCACTTTTCCAGATCAGTGACTCTGTCTAGCAGGCAGAAACACGTTGTCAAACAGCTCCCAGTTTATGGCTTGGGTTTGGGATGAACGACTGCAGAGATTCAGCTGTGTCCAACTCAGCATATCTGTGTGGCTGAGACCCCCTCAGCGATTGGACTCTGACCCGCTAGCTAACATTCTCCTCGCTTGATGATTATCCAGACACCGTGCATTCTCCTGCTCATCTCTGTAAGCGCATTTATCATTAACCAAAACGATAAGACTTCATTTAAAGGGACGGCTTTACCTGCGTTCAAACCGGTCCTGAAGGAAATAAACATTTCCGCCTGAAGGAAACCAAGAGGGGACTCACCTGCCTGTTCAGGTGGATGATAAAGATCCCGTGGCGCTAGTCGAAAAGAGAAGGGATTTTCTCCCGGTGTCCTGGCCAACAATTCCATCCCAACCCCCCCCTCACCCAAATAAACAAGATTAGTCAATCACCCCATAGCTGTTTGTGGGGACGCTGCTGTCCGCAACTGGCTGCCATGTTTCGCCCACAAAATATACAGTGAATTCACTTTACAGTATATCCTACGTCTCAACAATTATTATTATTATTAACAAATCACATGAAGCACGTTAAGATTTTATGACGTGTTATAAGGCATTTATTATTATTGTAAAAGGATTGAAAGGAATCGCAGCTTTCAAACGATGAAATGCCACCACTTCCCAATGTTCTTCGGGCTCCTGTGAAATCGACATGCGTAAATAATAATAATAATCCTTGCATTGGATACAGAGCCTTATCACGTCTTCTAGATGTCTCAAAGCGCTTTGCAGAATATCCTGTAAAGTGCAGTAACTGCGTGTTTTGTGGGCGAAACCTTTGTGCCATCACAAAGCAGCGAGGGGTACTGTACCTTTAAAATATCTACCGCACACCTCAGTAAGTGTCAAAGCATCAGACACTTGGGATCAAGGTTCAAAAGGTTCATGGAGTGTGATGGTCTTTGGGTTAACTGTGCAACACATCAAACTAAAATGTGATGGCCTGACCTTTGGCAGAAAGTATTGCAACTTCCTGGGAGGGGAACATATCTGCCAAGGTCTCTGCTTCTCATTGCTCCTCAGTGACCCTTGCTATGAAATGCTTTGTGGTATGGGTGAGAAGGGGCAGGGTGGGGGGGGGCAGGGGAGTGGTGGAAGAGGGGACTCTATCCAAAGTGGACTTGATTAGACTTTGGACTTCTTGCCTTCCAATGCAAATCTCTCGCTCTATTCTTTCAAGCAAGACTTGGTGAGCTACACATCGAAGCCAGATAAATAATAACAACAATCCTTGCATTGAGATGTCTTAAAGCGCTTCACAGAATATATCGTAAAGCGAATTGATTGTATATTGCATGGGCAAAACGTGGCAGCCAATTGCGCATGGCAGTGTCCCGCAAACAGGATTGAGTGACCAAATTATTTTTTTTTTTTGTAGGGTTTATTATTCCCAGGACGTCATCTGCCAATTGACTAACAACTGGGTTCCTATTTACTGCGAGATAAACAGGGGCGTGTGGAGTAAGGAAATTTTCCCTGCCCGGGAATCGAACCGGGGTCCTCTCACTTGCAACGTGAGTGCTCTAATCAATACGCTACAGTAACTCCACTAATGACAGTTGTCTTGGTAGTACGATTCTCAGACTGAATCCCTCTTTCTTTGCACTTGATGTAGCGCCTTATCACCAAAGCCCTCACCAGCTTGTTCAATGCAACTCATTCAACAACAACAAATTACGTTACATAGCGCATTTCATGTCAGGAGGAAGATAAGTAAACGTGTGTGGAGAGACAAAGCGATGCATAGTGTGTAAGCGCTCTGAGACGCCGTCCGGCGTGGCGGGCGCTACATAAATCCAAGTTGTTGTTGTTGTACCAGGATGGTAGAAGGTGAACTAAAAGGACCTCAGTCTTTCTTCGTCTAATAATTCCTATGTTCCTACTTGCAATGCTGCTCGCAATAAATAGGCTATTTTTTCAAAACAATAGAAGCTTGAAGGGCTATGAGGATAAAGGCAGGGCCATGGGATTGACAGCACATCTTACTATGAAAGACACTGCAGAATCCATGAACCCTCTTTCTACGCTGTAAATTTCAAGGATTCCTGATATCATCACCCTTATGTTCATCAGAGTGGATACTTTTATCTATCTATCTGGACTGGATTCAAGATACCATAGAGGGTGAAGGCATATGTGGATAAAGGCAGGGCAGTGGGATTGAAAGTATATCTTGCTGTGAAAACTGGTCCATAGCCCATAGACCAAATGGCTGTAAATATGCTGTAATTATCTAAGATTCAGGATTTCGTCACCTGCTTTTCCCATCCCTTGTCAGCATGAGTTTCTTTTATCCTTTGACGTCATTTATTTAAAGGAAAGCTAGATAGGTACATGAGGGAGAAAGGAATAGAAGGTTATGCGTGAAGGCTTAGTTGAGGAAGGGCAGAAGGAGGCTCATGTGGAGCATACCACAGGCAATAGACCAATTGGGCCGAATGGCCTGTTTCTGTGCTGTATATTCTAACGTATTCTAATGTATTATACATGTGTCTAACTTGCCCTCCATGCCAGCCCGATCACTTTATTACTCACCTCTTTAAACACTGTGGGAATCTCCACGTGGTATATTACAGCACACTTTATTTTCACATTAAGAATTGGGCTTTTGACTGTCCACTGAGAATCTCCGCATTGGGGGAATCAAGTTGCCAATTCTTGAACGTACAGTTTATACAGAGCTGAAAGCCTGACCCAGTAAATCATAGCCAAGAATTCATTATTGGAGACTACTGTTTAATAAAGTCCTTTTGAAAACAGGAAAGTTTGATATAGGGCCTTATCACATCGCTGAGACGTCTCAAAGGGCGCTTCACAGAATATACCCTAAAGCCAATTGACTTCTTGTGGGCGAAACGCGGCAGCCAATTGTGCACAGCAGAATAAACAGCACATTACGCTTTGGGAAGAAAAAAAACTTGCAAATCCCGTTTCCCTTCAGCTAAGATACACAATGAGAAAATAGCAGGTATGTTCACTGCATCAGTGACCTGCTGTTCGCCGTCCAAGATTTAAACCACTTGCAGATACGCCAGCTTACGGTCCGTGGGCTGGTGTACAGGTCGGTCTGTGCCAAGCTCATATAAAAAGCTCCACTACACCGAAGGAATTAGGATAATGTTAAGCTGCGGAAAAAATAGCCCATTACCTCAGCTGGGTGAAATGCTTAAGAGTTGAAACTGAGTGCTGCTGCCTGAATGAGAAACATGTTCTGTTTAACACCAAAAACAGTCTCCGTGAGGTGAGGGCTGGGGGGCGCGGGGGGGTGGTGGGTCCTCAAAGCGCTTCATATACTGTAAAGAGAATTGACTGTATGTTTTGTGGGTGAAAAGCGGCAGCCAATTGCACACAGCAGTATCCCCTCAAAGAGTCATGGATGGAGTGACTGAATTTCTCTTATTATTATTAAAAAAAATTGGGGAAGCATTATTACCCCCAGAATCAAGTTACACTGGGAATGTATGAACGAGGCGATGGAATATATAATATAATACTATATTATATATTAAAAAAAGTTTGCCAACCTCACTCACAGCAAAGCTCAATCCCAATTCACAGACACAGACACCGGCTCCAGTAGCTTCGATGGATTGTGATCAGGAACAGGGACTCATTTACTCATTTTCCTCTCCCTAAAACTGTATCAAATACAAGGATTATTATTATTATTGTTTTCAATGGTCCATAAACAGGTAAAACAGGGGGGAAATAACGCACAGGATGTGTGTTACGATGACCTGTGAACTCTGTGGGCTGACAGAACTGGTTTAAAACCCACCTGTTGTGGACAATCTCAAGCCCAGGCCTGGAGTCAGTGGAGCACACCTTTCTCTTGCAGAACGCAGTGATGGGGAAGCCTCTAGTGGCCAAAGGATCGTAAGACAAAACGCCCGGCAATGTACAGGGTGTCCACAAAGTCCTGCTACCCACCCCGTGTTTTTTCCTACGGTGCACTGACCAACAACTGAAACATGCGGAAGACTGATAATAATTGTACTTAGATGCACTTAATTGTAATTCAGTACAAGTGTTTGACTGCATTCAAAGGATCGGTGTGTGTGTTGTGCGTGTGCGCGTGTGTGCGTGCGTGCGTGCAGAGGCAAAATGCATCTCGGACAGCTTGCTTCAGCTCCTTCCTCCGTAGTGTCGTATCAAGAGGTTAACAAATAAGAACCAAATCTACTGACTCATGACATGGTGAAGGCTCAATATTAATCATTTCTAATCATCGGATTTCACTTCCCTTCCTGTCTGCACAGGGCACATTTGTTCACTTATCCTCGCACATTAGCCTGGCTCAGTCGGTAGCACACTCACCTCTGACTCAGAGGTTACTGGAATGCGAACCCCATAACTAGACTTTGAGTTCATCGTCTCTGCTGACATTCCAGCGCAGTGCTGGGGAAGGTCTGCGTTGTCAGAGGTTTTGTCCTTTGGTTGAGACGTTAAACTGAGGTCCCTTCTGTCTGTTCAGGTGGATGTTACGGGAGTTGCTCCTGGTATCTCGGTCAAAACAATCCCAAAGCGCTTCACAGAACACACTGTAAAGTGAATTGACTGTGTATTTGTGGGCGAACGCGGCAGCCAATTGCGCACAGCAATGTCCCACAAACAGTCGTAGATTGAAAATGACCAATTTATTATCAATCCCTCAGATTGATGAGTAGCGAGTGGTTACTATTCATTTTATTATTAATAATAATCCTTGCATTTCACACGGCGCCTCTCACGTCAGGGGGACACCTCAAAGCGCTTCACAGATTCACTGTAAAGTGCAGCGACTGTGTATTTGCATCCAACGCCCCAGCCAAGAAGTGAACGGCCGACTGTATCCGGCGATTGTCAGCCAGGACACTTCAATCTCTCTTTGAGGAATGCTGCTGGATCTTTAACGTCCACTTCAACAAGCAGACGGGACCTCGGTTTAATCTCATTCAAAGGATAAAAGGTTAAAGCAGATATCCATCATCAGTATAGGCTGGTGATATTCTTCCCTCGCTCAAATGCACCAAATTGTTTTCAATCCCAATGCTTATTTCCATGTTTGTTTGTGTAACAGTCACTGTGCTTCAAAGTAACTCATTGTTTGAAAAACTTGAGTGATAGGAGTGAGGATGATAAATCTCCTAATCTCATTCGTAATGTTTGTCAGGCAACCAAATGACCCCTCAAACCATCTGTCACTTTTTCAGTCATATTTCTCCGCCCCCACCGCCCCCAGACTGGGACGTCCACCCAACGTGAAAGCCGCTATATAAATGTAAATATGCATTGTATTGCTGTGGAGACGATTAATGAAAGCATGTGTGGCTTCCCTCTGGGAGAAATCTTCCCTTGGTTTATTGTCTGTGTGTGTGGGGGGGGGGGGGGGGGGGGGGGAGAGGGGGCTGTTGCCTTGTTTGCAGAACTTGTTGACGTTTCTCAAATCTTTGTATCGCTGCGAAACTAATATCAAACAAAACCTCTAGCAGCTTATGAAGGACATCTTTCTTTTCCTTTACCCTGTGCTTAAGCTGCGTGATTGTGCTACGTTAGCTCCTTCGTTCCAGTAGGAAGCATCGGAAATGGTATCACCTCATCTGGTAGTTCATCTGATCTGATAAAACCACAGCCCAGACATGCAGACAAGACAGTCGCACATCTGATAAGATTGCAATAATCCTTACTGTTGATATAGACGCCTTATCAGGTGGTGTTAACAGGGACCAAGGAGCAAGGCACTGACTACATTGGTACCAGCTGCACATTGGGACGTCCTCCTGACGCAAAAGGCCTTATGTAAATGTAAATTTATAGTGTGTTGTAACTTTTGTTGTAGGGAAGAGGGCTTTGAAGGGCATAAACGTGCACCTACCTACCCAAGAGCATTTTTCAATTATTTGCTCCTGTTATTTACAACCTGACCCTAACCTAATCACTTTGAATGCAAACAGTCAGAGGTCAGAGATAGCAGAATAAAGCAACAAGCCAAAGTCTGAATTTGTGCTTTTGGGGGGAGGGCGGTGTGGATAAAAGTTACTATTGACGGATATATATTCATAGATTTTAATATGGGGGACTGCTGGCCAGAGCACCGGGAAAAATTCCCTTCTATTTGTGAATAGGGCCGCAGGAATCTTTAACATCCACTTGAACAGGCAGACGGGAGCTCAGATTAACATTTCATCCACAGGGCAGAGTCTCTGACAATTCAGCACCATCCCCTCACTCCTAATGTTCAAGCAGCGAATGGCTCGGTGAAATAGTTAGAAACCTGCACCACCTAGGGTATTGACTGAGGAATTACTGGTGCCTGCGCAGTATAGCAATCAGCCAAAGCTTGTCAGGTTTCAGACTCATCAATTAATACACTGAAAAGTGCTGTGAGACCCAGAGAGAGAGAGAGACACACACACACACACACAAAGAAAGATGCACTGCATGGTTCGAGTCCTGATGATAGTGGGAGGGAAGTTAATGCATAACAGGGTTTAAGCAAACTAAAGCCATGTTTTAATCTGAAGAAATGAATCCAATAACAACAACAACTTGCGTTTGAATAGCGCCCTTCGCACAGGATAGGGTCCCGGACTGCTTAATGCCCCAATCGGACGAGCCAATTTAGAAAAAGCCACACCCAGAACAAGCACATTTTAATTGTAACCTCAAATTATTTAATGGGTGAAAGCTAACCCGCATTTAGAAATAAATAAGAAAAATTACATCGTTATGTCTTATGTAAACAATTATCTCACCATTCGTATTGCGACATTAAAAGGCATTGATTTTAATTAAGGCTCAAGATATTTTATACGAATGCATTAACAGTAAGGTGTTCCTGACTGGTCGGAGCATTGAACCTCGTCTGCACTTGGCTAAGTGTGAAGTCTGTGGTGTGAAAGAGTGTCAGGGAACCTGGGCTGTGAGTGACAAATGAGCTACTGTGCCACCAATTCCTTATCTGACAAGCATATAGGCACATTGAGATGACTTTCAATGGAAAAGGCTACACTGTCATTCAAAGGCTACAGGAATCCACTCACTCGCGTGGCAAGAATGCTTTGCTCCAACTCAGGTCAGAGACTGGAAGGAGACCATAAGATCATAAGACGTAGGAGCAGGAGTAGGCCATTTGGCCCCTCGAGCCTGCTCCGCCATTTAATAAGATTGTAGCTGATCTTCAAACCGAATGTCTTATCCCCATATCCCTTAATCCCTCTATCCTTTAGAAGGTGGCACTCGATGTCAACTGAGGCAAGGGCGACTGATTCCAGTATGATCCTGATCAATGATGCCTTGGCTTCCACCCCTCTTTATCCCCCTTTCTTTCTCTGCTCCCTCCCGAGCTGCGAGCTACCCTGATCTAATGCGTTCTGCACTCAGAGGTTCCAGATACCAAAGCCCAATTTCTTTCTCGTTTGTACCTCAACCATTCAATTGCACAAATGCCGAATAAGGCCAAGACCTTATTTAGGGACAGAAGATGTCACGGTTAACCCTGGCGTTGACTTACTGATTTTCTGGTCTGGATTTACTTGATTTTCGAAGGATTTCCGAGCGTCCAGAAGTCGGCAACCTGCTGAATTCAGTCTCAACTCTAAAGCCGCTTCTCTTTAAAAAGGAAGCNTTTTTTTTGCAGGAAAGCAGCTTCAGAATAGACCCGTTTTTAGCAGAACTTCCCAGATTCTGGAGGCTTTGCAATCCGGACGCTTTGAAATTGGACACTTCTAAGAGAATAAAATAAATCTGGCTCCTGGTGTAATCTCTTTTCCTCCCCACCCCAGCCCTCCTCCCTCGCCTTCTGCCTCTGAAACGGACCAATTATCAGAACCAAACATGTTAAAGAGAAACAAGCAGCTGATGGTCAAGGAAGGACTCTTAAAAATAGAAATCTGACTGGAGCGAGCGAAAACCTCTGAGGCCACACGATGATGTGTGTGGCTCAGGGATCTCACCCACGATCCGAAGCAATGACCTGTATTTCTTAAGTAACAATTAGGAAAGCCACTCAACGCTGTACAGAAGAGGCACTGTCTTTGGGAATCGCTTGGGAGTTCTCAATTCCCGACCTTAAGGGAGGGAGGTTTGGAATCTGATGGGGTGGGGAGGGGGGCATTCTAAGTGAAAAACATCCCCCAGAGGTGTCCGAACAGCACCTACTTAAAAAGAGTCCCTGTTTCTCTGCTGTGTTGGCCATCAAACCCAGAGAGCTCGGGATCAATTACTCCCTTTAGCTGGCGAGAGGTTTGTCGAGGGAATCCTGGCTGGGGCGGGCACTTTCTGAAACGCGCGTTGGGAACAGCGTCGTGGCGCCACCCGCGACCTGGGGAGAGGAAGAAATAGGTCATACGCATGCCGAAAAAAAAAACCATTCCATCTGCCAGCACTGCCAATCTCTCTGCACAGCCTGCTCTGTTGGGCCAGTTCAGCGTCATGTGAGGCACAAACCTCTCCATAATATTTAACGAGGAAACCTTAGAGACAGACAGAACCCCCTCTTCATCCCCCCCCTTCTCCGCCCCCCCCGCTCTCTTCTCCCCCCCCACTCACTCTCTTCTCCCCCACCCCCTCGCTCTCTTCACCCCCCACCTCCCTCTCTTCTCTCCTCCTTACCACCCCCCCACTCTTTGCTCAGAGCTCTTCACTCCTGACCCTCTACCAGGCCGTTCTGCACCTGCTCCGACTCCGTGCAACACTCCAGCATCTCTCCCAGGTAAGCAGCCACCAGCTCCTGATCCCCCGGCCCCGACTCCGACACCTCCCGCAGGGTGCCCACGTGCTCGAAAGCCTTCAGCAACGCCCTTCGCCTCTCCTCCTCTGGTTCGGCCTGGCTCCCGCCTCCTCTGGGTCCACGCTCGAGCGCAGGAAGCGCAGCATGAAGGTCCTGATCAGGCCTCCCTTCTCCGCAATGCTGACCCGCACGCAGGCCAGGTCGTCAGGCCCGGCCAGGGGCAGGAGGTGGAGGAGGGTGCGGCAGAGCCGGGCTCGGAGGCTGGCGCAGTAGCGGAACTCCAGGAAGTCCTCAGTCTCCTCGCTCTTCTCCAGAGCCAGCACCAGGGCGTTCCAGATCTCCGCGTACTGCTGCCGGCTGCCGTACTGCTCCCGGCGGGTGGGCACCGACAACGCCATGGCCGACTTGATGCGGACCTTGAAGTTCTTGCAGGTTTTCACCACCCAGGTCAGAGCCCCGAAGGCTTGGCTCGCCCAGGCCGCCGAAGCTGTGAGGAGAGACGCACACAAAGTCACAAGAAGAAAGAGAAGGAGGAGGAGAAGAAGGAGGAGAAGAAGAACAACAACAGTGTGGAGGGCAGAGGCCTGACGGAGGGTCAGGAGTGAAGAACTGTGAGCAAACAGAGGAGAACAGCCTCTCTCCCTGGGGTTGACTCATCTTATCTGGACTATAATAATAATAATCCTTGCATTTGATATAGCTCCTTATCATGTCTTCTAGATGTCTCAAAGCGCTTCACAGAATAAATGTAAAGTGAATTGACTTTTGTGGGCAAAATGTGTCAGCCAATTGCGCACAGCAGCGTCCCACGAACAATCATGGAATGAAGCGGCCAATTTTATTATTGTCTTTTATTCTTGATTATTATCAGGCGTGTGGAGTAAGGAAACTTGTCCAAGGTTTCACCCTGCCCGGAATCGAACCCGGGTCTCTCGCTTGCAAAGCGAGTTCTCTGACCACTGAGCTACAGGACTCCACATTAATTTATTGTCGGTCAGGACACTGCTGAGAAACTCTCTTTCCCCTTTCGAATGCAATGGCATCATCAACATCCACCCGATCAATAGCCAGGATCTCGGTTTGGCATCTCATCCGAAGGACGTCAAATCCGACAAGTGTACGGCTTCTCCCCCAGAACAACAGCAGCAGCAGAAAATTACATTTGTACAGCGCCTTTCACATCTGCGCTAGAGGGTCAGCCTAGACTGTGAGCTGACCGCAGAAAGGCAAAGCTGTAACTTTCAGCTTAGAATCAAGAGAGTGCCTCCAACTGAGCCAAATGGTAACCTGAAGCCTCAGAAATTTTCAGTGCGTTAGGACATTGGGTGCATGTATTTACCTAATTCCCTCTTCAAGCTACTGTTCCAGATAGTTCCAGATAGGGCATTCCACATCCCAGCTCCCATAGACACCCATCGATCCACTCAACCATGCCATGACAGCAAGCCTCAGACACAATACATTGTCCCACAACTAGATCCCGGCAAAGCATCCAAGAACTGCACCTCAAACAAAATGGTTCCAGAACCATATCCCCAAGCAAAGCCTCCAAGGCGGACGGGCGGACAGGCTCAAGGGGCTGAATCGCCTACTCCGGTTCGTTATGTCCCCGAGTTCCCAAGCAAAGCGACCCGGGACCCAGCTATAGCGACTTCGTACGGGGGAGAAAATGGACAAAACGAGCACTGCACTGACCGAGTGGAAGGGCTGGATTCTTGAACATGTTTCCCAGAGCGTAGCAGGCATTCCAGCGCACCTTCATGGTGGCTTCACTCTGGACGGTGCGGATCAGAGCCTGAATCGAATCCTCGATTACGGGTTGGAACTGGGGCTTGGCGATGTGGTTGAGCTGCAGGAAGTGCAGCAGGTTCCCCAGGGCTCGCACTGCGTTGCTCTTCACCTGGAAAGCAGAGACAAGGTCATAGGCAACGAGCTGAGACCAGAGACGCTGAATGAAGGCTGGTAACTCCTCCACAGGGGAGGGGGCGGCAGAGATAACCCACCTCCGGCTCCTCTTGTTCACCCGCTAGTGGACAGCAGCAAGAGTTGCCGCCTTTGGGTCAACTTCCCTGTCCGTCAGCCGGGCATGCAGCCGAAACCGCGACTTGCATTTTGATAGCACCCATCAAGTGGGGTAGAGTCTCGGAGCGCTTAACAGTGACAGAGCCTGATGCCGAGCCGGTGGGTGGGGGGAAAGGGAGGTGACTGTAAGCGCGGTCGAAGAGGAAGGTGTTCGGGCGTGATCTGAAAATGGAACAGGAGGGGGGGGCCAAGTCACGGATTGAGGGAGAGAATTCTACAGCAGCTGAAAGCACGGCCAAAAGGAGAAAGAATGAGTCATCCCACACATGCACACTAGGAGCAGCATGTTACACCAGGGACTATCTCAGAGATCAGATATTACAAATAAAATTTGTTGCACTGGGCGGGGGGAGGGGGGTGGGAGGTGGGGGGAGTTGGGGGTGAGGAAAAGAGATCAATGAAGTCACGATTTGCAGAGTAAATAAAATTTGCCGCTTGGAGAAATGTCACTTGGATTAATTGGCACAGCCTTGAATAGACGATGAGAGAGGTGTGGGAGGCAGCTTTGATGGGGAAACAGATTTAAATTATGCCTCGCAATTACACTCCTGAATTACACTCCACAGCATCGTTCCATTATTCCAATTGTTCCCGCAGTGTAAAGCAACGACCTTAAAACAAAATTAACATTCTTGTGTGAATATTCTTGTGAAACACACAGTAAATGTCCTGTGTCCTTTCAAGAGGGTGTGTTTTCCCCCCTCACCCTGACAGAATAAATGTGGCTCTTAATTCCATGGGCACAGAGGGATTTATAGTTTAAGGATCATTAACCTCTTCCGCAATAGATAACAACAACAAGATTACGTTTGCATAGCGCCATTCACGTCGGGAGGACGTCCCAAGACACTAGACAGTGTACAGACCCGAGCTGGGGTCAGGGGGGGGAAGAGAGGGGAGGGAAAGGGGGGGTGACTGATGGAATGGTCGAAGAGGAGGGTTTTGAGGCGGGACTTGAAGGAGGCTAAGGAGGAGGCGAGGCGGAGTGATTATATATAACTATAATTATATATAACTGCGAGATCAGAGAATGTTCGCTCACACACGCAACACACACACACACACACACACAAAAATACACACACACACGCGCACAGGGTTATAATAATCCTGGCATTTGATATAGCTTGTGAGTTTCATGTCAGGAGAATGTCTCAAACCACTTCACAGGATTTACTGTCCAGTGTAAAAGACCACGTATTTTGTAGGCGAACGTGGCAGCCAATTTGCACAAACAGAGGTGAAGTGAATGACCAATCTTTTTCCTCTGGTATTACTGGCCAGGGGGAGAAACTCACGGGATCTTTAACTCCTCCACAGGGGAGAGAGCGGCAGAGAGCGGCTGGGCTTGAGCTCTCAACCTTCTGACTCAGAGGAGAGAGCGTTGCCAACTGAGCCAGGCCGAGAATGGGAAACCTGCTGCCCCATTACATAATATTACATAATAATAATAATCCTTGAATTTGATATAGTGCTTCATGTCTTCGAGATGTCTCAAAGCGCTCCACAGAATATGCTATAAAGTGAATTGACTGTATATTTGTGGGTGAAACGCGACAGGTAAATTCCATACAGCAGCGTCCCACAAACAGTCGTGGTTTGAAATGACCAATTTAATATTGGGTTTTTTTCTTGAGGGATTACTATCCGGCGTGTGGAGTAAGGAAGCTTGCCCAAGATTTCGCCCTGCCGGGAATCGAACCCGGGTCTCTCGCTTGAGAGGTGAGCGCTCTAATCACTGAGCTACAGGACTCCACATCCCTTATATCCCTTCAAAACACAACAGCCTTTGTTCTTATAAACCCACGTGAGGCAGGCGACTGCCTTCGTCTGTCATCGGGTTATAAATAGATGCAGCACAGTGTGTCGTGAGCACCTCGACCCTTTGTCATTACAGTTTCAATATTCAGCATCGCTCTGTGTGTGCTTTCAAAGACCAATTTTGTGTGGCACATTTAACAGCTACTGAAAGGCTGTGATAAATTCACCTTATTTTAGGGCCTGGGTGGGAGGGGGCTGGGGGTTGGCAGGGAAATAGAGTGGGATGGGGGAGGAAATAGAGGAGGGGTGGGGGGGAAATAGAGGAGGGGTGGGGGGGAAATAGAGGAGGGGGGTGAAATGAAACTCTTGGAAGATATTTCCTTCCGTGCTGGGTTGCCAGCAGCAATGAGGATCTGCTCACGAGTTGGGAGTGCACAGCTCTGCGGCTCAGGCCACACCTTGTCTTTGTCGTTGGACGCGTGAGTTGCCGATCGCAACATCTTGAGCAGCAGCAGGTCTGAGAACTCCTCCTGGAAGCCGAGGCCCATGGATTCCCTGCGGAGGGAGCAACAAGGCGACACGAGTCAGATCGCTGGCTCTCACTCCGTTTATTGCAACAACAACTTGCGATTATATAGTGCCCTTCGCGTGGGGTAATGTCTCGGAGCTCTTAAACAGAGGTCTAACCGCGGACGGCTTGTCAACAACTTGTATTTATATAGCGACCTTCGCGCAGGGCAGCATCCCAGAGCGCTTTACAGTGGCGGAGTCTGACCCCGACTCAGACAAAGTTCCACATGGAAATTAATGTAACAGGGTTGGTGCAAGATCCTTATCAGTTTTGTGTCAACACCAAAGCTGGCAGAGTCCGACAACAAGCCACGGGGAAGAGTGGGAGGGGAGGTGACCGTAAGCACGATCAAAAAGGAAGGTCTTTAGGCAGGGGTGGGGGGCGGGGGTTATTTAAAATTTTAATTTAGTCATTGTAGGGGGGTGAGGAGCTGAGTGAGTGAGTAACCAAGCAAGCGAGCGAGCAAGCAAGGCTGGGAGGAGACAACCGAAAAACATGGTTGTAAAGATCGGACTTAAGTGGGGGGTGGGCTTCAAAAGGCAAGGAGGGGAGGGGAGGGGGCGAGGCAGACGGACGTTGGAATGGGATTCCACAAAGCGTGGGCGGAGTGGCTGAAAGTTCGCCCCCCCTCTGTCGGTGGGGGGGTGGATGGGACAGTGCACACGTTAAACACCTGTTAAACATCGACCTTCTAACGCAGAGGAAGATTGTACGGTGCCAGAGCACGAGCTCCAGCGGAGAAGCGGTGTACGTACATGTTGGCAATCAGCGTGTCGGTGAGATTGCCCAGTGACCAGGCAGCCTTGGTGCGGACGTTCAGGGACTTGTCATCCAGGGAGGTCAGGACGGCATTCGCGGTGTCGGCCACAAACATCACGTCCTGGTACACGGAGACAGAGACAGAGAGAGAGAGAGAGAGAGAGAGAGAGAGAGAGAGAGAGAGAAAGAAAAAGAGGGAGAGTTCAACCAAATCTCAAGGCATTTCGGCCACAAAATACACAGTCAATTCAATTGACAGTATATCCTGTGAAGCGCTTCGAGACGTCTCGAAGACGTGATAAGGCGCTGTATCAAACGGTAAGGGTTATTGTTATTATAATTGGATAAATATTTAGGAAGCGGGGGGGGGGGGGAGTGGGCGGCGGCGGGGAAGAAAGAGAGAAACAACTTTTAAACGGTATGGAGAGGAAGCAGGGAAATGGGATTGGAGCTGGTGGGGGAGCTACCGCCAACACAGGGCACAAACAGGCACAATGGGATAGCCTCCTCCCAATTTACCAATAAAAATAATGGTCACATCTGATACGTAGCATTTTCAGAGCGGCAGAGCTTTGAAGTGGTTCTGCATTGCCTTTAAAGAGGTTAATGAGGGATCGGGCTGACCTGTCGCAGCGAGGGGAACAGGACGTAGACCCCCAGTGCCCTGACGGCTGCTGCCTTCACCAGCAGGTTCTCGCTGTGATTCAGTCCCAGCAGCACGGTGATGCACAGGATCTGCTTCTCGTTCTGGCAAAACAAAAATCCATCAACAATTCAGCTCAGTTACAAGTCGCCATCTGCAGCCGTACAGCACCCTCAGTGAAAAGGGGATGCCAGCATTACATAGTTCACCCCGGGGGGAGAGTGGGGGGGTGGGAGGTAACAGTAGGCACGGTCGAAGAGGAAGATCTTCAGGGACAATCTGAAGACAGGCAAGGAGGGTGCAAGGCGGGGGACTTAAGGCAGAGAGCTCCATAGTTTCAGGGCGTAGTGGCTCGGAGTACCTTTAGACTCAGAGGCGAAACTTCTACCAACTAAGCCAGGCGAGAAACTATGTTCCAATACGTGTCGGCTAACACACCACGACTCGGGATTCCCAAGCTGCTGTTTAACAACAATAAATAATCCTTGCATTTGATATAATCTAATAATAATAATCCTTGCATTTGATAAGAGCACTTTTCACGTCTTCTGAACGCCTCAAAGCACTTCACGGAACAGACTGTAAAGTGAATTGACTGTATATTTGTGGGCGAAACGCGGCAGCCAATTGCGCACAGCAGCGTCCCCACAAACAGTCGTGGGTTGAAGTGACCAATTTATTATTGGGNTTTTTTTTCTTGAGGGATTATTATCAGGCGTGTGGAGTGAGGAAACTTGCCCAAGGTTTCTCCCTGGCCGGGAATCGAACCCAGGTCTCTTACTTGCAAGGAGAGTGCTCTAACCACTGAGCTACAGGACTCCACTGTATTTCCGGCCCGGCGCTTACCGGCAGACTGCTGAAAGCCTCTGGCAATATGGAGGAGATGGCATCACAGGCGCTGGTCTGCAGTGTGGCGTGCTCGCTGTTCTGTAATGCCGCTGGGAGAGGACCATTCAGCATCCGCAACCAAAAGGTCGTAACCTGCGTTTGGAGACAACATCTGAATGAAGCCTCAACAACAACAACTTACACTTATACGGCGCCCTCCACGCAGGGTAGTGTCTCAGAGCGCTTAACAGTGGTGGAGCCTGACCCCGAGCCGGGGGGTAGAGCGGCACATTGTCGAGATGTCGCAAAGTGCGTCATAGGATATGTTGTAAAGTAGTGTGACTGTGTGTGTGTATGATTATTATTCCTCCTTTCCCCCTCTCCCCCACTCCCCTTCCCCCTCTCCCTCCTGTTCCTCCTCTCTGTCCCTCCCTCCCACTCTCTCTCTCTCTTTCTCTCCCCACTCCCCGACCGCCCCCTCTGACAGAAACAGTGACATACCTGGCTGACTGGCACCCTTTGATCGATGGCCACAGGAGACTCCTGCTTATGTTGCTGAACGATCCCTGACCCCAACTCCTCCAGCAGCTGAAACACAGATGCCATCCCCAATCAGAACACCCACGACGACAACAAGTTACACCCGTACAGAGCCTTCCACGTCGGGAAGACGTCTGAAGGCGCTGGACAGTCAGAGATTCGCAAGTCGCCAAATGTTACGCAAATTTGTTGGCTTGCTGCTGACTTCAGTCCCCAACAGGTCTCCTTACCCTGGCTCCGTGCAGCTGAATGGACGGATCCGATTCCTCCATGCATTTGCAAGCCACTTCCCCGAGCTCCAGCAGGGAGCCCTGGGCCATTGTGAAATAGCCCTTGATAAGCAGGGCCATCACCTGGAGGAGCAAACAGAGAGTAAGAGGCGTCAAACCCGCATTTCCCCCCATTTCTCCCCCGCCCTGATTTCTATGATTTCCGTCCCGTTCCCCCACCCCATCCACTCCTGCCTACTCCACATTTCTCTCTCCTTCCTCTCACCACAACCCCCCACCCCACAACCCCCCACCCCACACACACACACACACACACACACACACAAGCAGAGAAAACCACCAAGAGATTTTTAGAAACAGTAAATTTAACAGTAAAGGCGGCGAAGCTTTGAGCCGCGCTCCTGACGTGAAAGAGCACTGAATCGAGTTCACGCGCTCACTATGATATTCATCGTTAGCACTGTTACTGGATGGCCATCGTTCCAACAGCCTGTCTCTGGTACGTCCGTGGGTAGGGGCGGGATGCGTGGAATCATTCTCAGTTGGGCTTGGGATGCTCTTGAGCACGGTGCTGTGCGTTCCCGGGTGTGTCAGACACCTGGCTGAACCCCCCACGCCGCCCCCCCCGCTGCGCCCCCCCTACCCAACAAAAAAAAGACTACGATCAGAGCAGAGAGTAGTGACTGACCTGCAGGGCTTCCACCCTGACCGGCGAGGGCTCATACAGGCCTCCCGTGGGCCCCATGGAGACGTCGCTGTCTGACTGTGGCTCCTGTTTGGGGACGGTAATGATGGACACGCACAGCTGCACCAGCCAGCGGAGCTCGCTCGGCCCGCCCTCAGCTCCGCCCTCCGTCTCCCCGGCACGGCCCCCCGCCTGCGGCTGCGGCTTCCGCCAGTTCTCCGAGTCGTGAGCGGCCCCCGGGACCCCCGAGGAGCTGGGCTGCTGCAGGAGGAGCTGCACCTCGGCCAGAGGGGCCTGTACGGACACGATGGCCCCCAGCAGGGACAGGCTGCACACCCGGACGTTCACGTCTGTGAGAGGAAGCGCAGTATGGGTCAACAACAGCAACAACAACAACCACAGCAGCAACAACAGCAACAACAACAGCAACAACAACAGCAGCAGCAGCAACAACAACAACAGCAGCAGCAACAGCAGCAGCAACAGCAGCAGCAACAAGAAGGGAGGGAGGAGGGTGGGAGGGAGGGAGAGAGAGAGAGAGGGAGTGGGAGGGAGGGTGGGAGGGAGGGAGATCATAGGCTCCTTCAAAAAGGTAGGATTTGAGGCTGGATTTCAACCCAGTAAGTAAGGGGATTGTGGGTTTATCACCCCGGGCGGGTGAGGGGGAACGCTTCCCCCCCCCACCTTCTCTCACGGGTAAACATCAAGTGGGCGAGCGAGCGAGCACCGACCTCTGCGGCGGATGTAAGGTTTGATCTGGTTCCAGACCCGGGTGAGCAGTCCCGGCTTCAGGCGGGTGTATGGCACGTTGGTGACCAGATTCGCAAGGCACTGATTCGGAAAGGAAATAAAAGGAGGGGGGGAAGAGAAAGAGGATCACGGAGTTAATTAACCCGAGATAACAAAGAGCCCTGAAAGCTAAGAGAGAGAGAGAGAGAGAGAGAGGGGGAAAACAGATTAATGGTGGGATACCGTCCCCACCTGGACTGTCAAAGACACAGTCACTACAATCAGAAGACAACTTTGCTTCTATAACATCGCAACACGGCTCAGCTCTTCACAGGGGTTACTGTAAAGCACAGGTATTGCTGACGGACACGGTGGACCATTTTGCTGACAGCCAGGTCCTGCCCTCGGCCACGATCAACCTTAAAGTAATGATAATAATCCTTGTATTTGACACAGCACTTTTTCACATCGTTGAGACGTCCAAAAGCGCTGCACACAACATGGCGTAAAAGCGAATTGACTGTCAAGTCGGGAAGCACGTTAGCCAGGAGCCCGGGAGAACCTCCGTTCCCTTCTCGAAGAGCGTCATAGTGGGAATCTTTAACGTCCACCTGAACAGGCAAAAATATTCTGTTTTGTGCTCCGCTCCTCTGAGGAGCTGGTGGGAGTGTGATTGATGAAAACCAGGCGGTGTCAGAGAGAACACAGGGGTGGGAGGGGAGGAGAGGAACAATGAGGCCAGATCAAGACAAAGCTCACAAAATATAATGCGGTCCATTCACTTTACAGTACGTTCCGTGAAGCGCTTTGAGACGTCGCGAAGACACGATGAGGCGCCGTATCAAATTCAAGGATTATTGTTATTGTTGTCGTCGTAAAGCCATGCACGCCTGGCGCGAGGTAACGTGCAGGTGACCAGGGCGGAGGGAGGAAGGTTCTGGTAAACTCGCTCGGACAGAGGGAGGGAGGGGGTGGGAGCGGGGATCGGGGAGAAAGAGGCGACGAACGTGTCAGGGGAGCAGAGAGGGAGGTGAGAGATATGGGCGAGAGCGAAAGAGCAACTGCTTGAGTGATAACTTTAGCAGTCCGGACATGAAGTGAAATGCTAAACTTTGCATCACAGGAACACGAGAGAGAGAGGGAGAGAGAGCGTGGGGGAGAGAGAGAGAGAGAGAGAGAGAGAGCTGCCCGGTACCTTGATGATCTGTGTGAGTGTCTGCTGGGAGGACTCTGCCACGAGAGCGAGGAGGAGGCAACGGTGAAGCTCCCGGATGCTGGAAGCCAAGATGGAGGAGAAAGGAGTGAAGGCTCTACGATGATCGCTGGCGTCTTCAGCGACCGACAGGAACTGCTTTGATCCTTCCAACATGGCTGACATGACCTGGAGGGCCCCGGTTCGGACCTGAGACACACACAGAAAACCCTCAGCGTGTCTCAAAGACCCTTCACAGGATTTACCGTGAAGTCAAGCAGCAGCGTATTTGTTAGGCAAACTCAGCCGCCCATTTGTGCACGGCGACGTCCCACAAACAGCCATTAAGTGAGGGACCAATTTTATTCCAAGTGGCCGTGACACCGGGAGAGAGAGAGAGAGACAGACTCCCTTTTCTGTTTGAGCAGTGCCATGGTGATTGTTAACGTCCCACCTCGACAGGTGCCAGACGAGACCTTAGTTTAACGTCTCCGCCAACGCAGCACTCCCCCAGCATTGCGGTGGCAGTGTCAGCTTAGACTATGTGAGCTCAAGTCCTGCCGAGTGAGAGAGAGGAAGAGAGATCGTATCCCATCTCTCTTCTCTCTCTGACTTCAGGACATACCATCGACCTTTTATGTGGAAAAGGGTCTGCGTACCTTTGGCGAAGGGTCTTTCAAAGCGATGGTCATCAGCGACATGGTCTGTGGACCTCCGATCCCGGGAGCGTCGGGGATGAATGACGACCAGTAGCCATACAGAACCTTCTTCTCGATCGACTTTATAGTCGAGAGGAAAGAGGCCAAAGCTCCCTGGCGGACTTTCCCTTGAAGTGACCTGCAGGCGAAGCAAAACTAAATCGTAAGGCAAGAGGTGTAACAGTGTAATGTATGATACATACGGTCACTGAATCCACGTCTGTTTGCGGGTACGCTGCCGTGCGCAATTGGCTGTCTCGTTTCACCCGCAAATTACACAGTCACTACACTTTACAGTTTATTCTGCGAAGCGCTTTGAGACGTCTCGAAGACGTGATAAGGAGCGGTTTCCAAATGAAAGTATTATCTTGCATTATTATTATTACTATTATTATATTATTATAATAAGGCACTATATTAAATGCAAGGATGGTTGTTATTATTATCATCATCATCATCATTACGCCTTTCATTCAAAACCCAAATGTAGCAACAAGAAGAAGAAGAGGAGGAATTGACCTCAATTTGCCCTGGATTCCTCCTTCGGTGTCGGAATAGTCGGAGTCGGAGCTGTTGATTTTCTTCCAGCTGGGATAGAAGGAGCCCGGAGCGTCTTTCCCGTCGGAGGAGGTCACTGTGCCGTCCGAGTGGCCCCTGGGTGGTTGGCGGAGGCTGAACGCGGAGTCTCCTGTACTCGCCTTCCCGATCTCCAACCTCTGCAGCATCTCCGCCTCCTCCCCTCCTCCATCTTCCCTCCGCTCCTCCCCCGCCGACTCCCTCTTACTCTTGGATCTTGATTTTTTTTTCTTATGCTTTTTTTTTGCCCCACCACCAGCACCATCATCATCATCACCGGGTTTGGTTTTCGAAGATGAAAATTTCATGGAAAAAAAAACAAGACCCTTTATTAAATGATGACATAATAATAATAATCCTTACATTTGATTATAGCGCCTTATCACGTCTTCGAGACGTCTCAAAGCGCTTCCATCACAGAATGTACCGTAAAATGAACTGACTGTGTATTGTGTGGGAGAAAATCACGTTAGTTGATTAAAAAAAACACAGTTGCTACGCTTTGCAGTGAAATCCAGTGAAGAGCTTCGAGACGTACGTCCGTCCTCCTGACATGAAAGTTGCCGTGATCAAGTGCAATGATTGAATTGATTGATTGAATTTGATTGATTTGAAGTAACACATTTTGTTTTGTTGCCTCCTGGTCAGCTGTGAAAGGAGGAATCAGGCTACGTAACTCTAATCTTTAAGGGGAAACCTCTGGCTTCTCTCAAGTGTATCCTGCGCACATGGCAGCAAGAAACCACATAGCACTGCACCGCTGCTCTTATCCACCCGGTCCTCAGTTACAGCTCACTCGAGATCTGAGTAGATCCATCACTTTCACAACACAATCGCTCAACGACAAATAAGACTGTGATTCTTCCCCCCACCCCACCCCTCCCTCCGGCCCCCCTCCCCCACCTTCTACTACCGTCATTTAAAATAAGATGATACTAATTCAATCATTTTCCTTCCTGTAGCTCTTTGGTCTCCGGATGTCACTCCTGACACTAAATCTAAAGGCTGTCTTTGACGTTGCAGCAACACCCCATTAATCAAGGAATCAAATCCACCAGAAAGCAGACAGCTTACAGTCCACTCAGCTGTTTACAAGATAATCTTTGCATTTTGATATATTGCCTTTTCACGTCTTCGAGACCTCTCAAATCGCTTCACAGAATATACTATAAAGTGAATCGACTGTATATTTTGTGGGGGAAACGGGGCAGCCAATCACACACAGCAGCGTCCCCACAAACAGTCGTGGACTGAGTGAGCAATTTGAAGGGATTATTATCCCCGAAAAAGCGATCCGCCAATCGACTAACAACCGGGTTCCTACTTACTGCTCGGTAAACAGAGGCGTGTGGAATAAGGAAACATTTTGCAGGGCTGGGAATCGAACCCAGGTTTCTCGCCTGCAAGGCGAGTGCTCTAACCACTGAGGTACAGGACTCCACAGATAACTTATGGGTGGCTGCCTGATGGGGGTGGTGGGGGTGGTGAAGGGAGAGATAGGATTGGATTATTGGATTTCTCCAGCAGGATCCATTTTGCACTGTAATAGGATATAATGATATTCGGATGATCTCCTTGCCTGTAATATGCAGTCAAGCAAACCAGGACAACAGAACAACATCATGCGATTCAGTCAAGGAGACATCTTCATTTGTATGGATCCAAACGCATTCATGTACACATACACACACACACAAACAGTCTCTCTCTCTTGCATACAAACACACACAAAATCTCTCTCTCAAACACACGCTCATTCAATTTTGATCAGGCGTTCATACATTCTCTCCGGACCACACACTTTCTTGAACACACTCAATCTCTCTGTTTCAAACACACAATCGCCCACTCTCTCGCTTGCGCACACACGCTCACTCTCTATCTTGCGCGCACACACTTTCACGAACACACACAGAAACAAAAAAATCTAACACAGCTGTGTATGTTAGAACACAAATTAGACGGCAGCTGTATGTGGAGTTTTCAATTCTCGTCCCTTTTACTTACTGCTGGAGACATTCGCTGGTTTGGGTGGTGGGGTGGGGGGGAGCGTCTAATTTGTCTAATGAATAAATAATAAATCATCTGGTCACTCAATCCACGACTGTTTGTGGGGACGCTGCCGTGCGCAATTGGTTGCCGGGTTTCGCTCACAAAATGTACCAGTCAATTCACTTTACAGCGAATCCTGTGAAATGCTTTGAGACATCTCGAAGACGTGATAAGGTGCTATATCAAATGCAAGCATTATTATTAGTATTATTTGCCAGACATCTTGATTTAATTTGACTGTCCTCCAGTTCTTCACCTTCCGATACACGTCTGGCCACATCAAGGGCAAACTCCGACTGAAAGCTTTGAGTGGTGAGGACTTACCCCTGGCTGCTTCGAGGAGCTGTTAGAGTCTGCCGCCTGCTCCTTTTGAGAGGGTGAGCAGCCTTCGTACTGGGGCATCGGCGCTGGGTAAAGAGCTGCCGGAACCTTGATGTTCACACCCGGAAGCCCATAAAACATGTAGGTCTGAGAAGAAACGGGCAGAGAGAGAGGACAGTGATGAGGAGATAGACACCGGAGCTGTGGATCACTGGATTATTTAGCAACCAGTTAATTGTACTTAGTTATCTTAGGTTAGGTTACAACAACAAGTTTAGGTTATCTTAGGTTATCATAGGTTACCGTGGATTAACTTGTTTGCCCAGCCAGCTGTGCGACGCTCTTTGAGACGTCCTCCCGACGTGATAGGCGCAACCTAAACGAAAATTTAAGCTGTATATTGAATAGACGTTTCGCCCACAAAATATACAGTCAATTCACTTACACTATATTCTACGAAGCGCTTTGAGACTTCTCGAAGACGTGATAAGGCGCTGTATCAAATGCAAGGATTAGTAATCCTATAATAGATAAAAGACCACTTCCCTAAAAGTGCAGCCACACCAGAGGCTGACGGAAACCCACAGCCAAGGTCTGAAATGACATCCTCCAAGGAATAGTAAATACCAGCCCCTTTCCCCCCTGCCCCACCTCCCCAAAGCTTCAGAGCAAACGTACTGGGGATGATACAAGGGTCGATATACAAATGCAATTTTTTGTTGTTGTTGTTGATAATCTGCTCTTACTTCCCCCCCCCCAACACCTTACCTTCAGAGCTGCCAGGAGGCTGCCGAGCTGGTCAGTCTGTGTCAATTGCATTCTCCCTGCGCTCAGGATGGAATGGATCCCCTTCAACCCATTCTGCAGTAACTGAAACAGAAATCAGAGTCACATCACAACCACACACAACATTTGGGAGGGTGGCGGGAGGCAAGATATTCCACTCAGATGTTTTGGGGAGGAAAGGTGGGGTGGGGGGGGGGGGCACAGCCAGGGGTCTGACACATGAGTAAATCTTTCACTGTGCTCAAGAGCATCCAATCAAAATCATGGTCGAGATTTGGTCTCTCTACCAAAAGGTCATGGTTGGAAAGATTTGAAAGGAGAAGGTAAACACTATTTTGACACACGTGGAGTGACTTTGTCAGAGAAGCAACAGCTACAGTAGTTACCTTACAATATGTAATGTCATCAACGTCAGGCTTCTTCGAAGTCCTCAGCACCGTGAGGAAGGTCTGTAAAGACACACTTCTGTACTGCTCCTCCAGGCAAGGCTGCCCAGGCACTCTATCACCAGGATAAAACCAACAGCAAGACATTGCTCAATACATCCCGCAGTCTATTGGCTTACACTTATATATGGCTCAAAGACATAATAAGACATCATATCAATTGCAAGGATTATTATTATTATTACTGTAATATACTGTGAACATGTTTGAATCTATAATAAATTTATCTATAATAAATAACTTCAAATGCAAGGTTTTTTTTTATTTTGCCCTAGAGACAGTGATACTTCCAGTTCAGCTCCTGGTAACTCTACAAGCCCAAAGACCGAATGGGTGAGGTGGTCCTAGCCACAAAACAGTGGGTAGCTTGCCAGCCAGTGCTCGCAATGGTAAGCTACAGGTTTTAGCTGGTTAAACTCCAGCAGTATCTCAAAGCCAATGCACATCTGAGGTCCTCCAAAGATCACCAACCTGTGCTTGAGAATCTTGAATTAGGTGAGCAGGGTTCGTTCTTTCTTGTGTGGGGGAGGGTTTGGTGTGGAACTCTCGTCACCAGTGGTTTGGATACTCTTAACCATAACGATGTATTTCCCCGTGTGACGAAAAAAATATATAATTTTGCTCAATCCAGAATGGCGGCGGGTGGGGGGGAAAGTATTTAGCTACGATTGAGGCAAGATAAGTGAGGAGCTTTACAACCTCATCTTGGTCAACGTTTAGGCCAAATGCTACTGACGTGTACTTGGGCAGCAATCAGGAGTCAGCACAAAGCTGCTGTAACCGTTAACCCAGCAAGAGTCAGCGCTCTCAAGAGAGGAGAGGAGAAAATCCTTTTTGTTTTGGGTGGGGGAGGAAGAAGAGAAGGGAAAATGGAGGAAAGACAACCAGTTGGAAATCCTAGTGGCCAATTGATGAATTACTGTATTTTCAGAATGGACCATGGCATTTGTAAGTTGTCCACTTGGCCACCAGAGGGCACATTGGAGGGTCACTTTGGGCGGGCGGGCGGACAGGCAGAACAACAACAACAACAACTTGCATTTATATAGCGCCCCTCGTGCAGGGGAGGGTCCTAGGGCTCTTGAACAGTGGCTCAGTTAACAAGTCAGCTTTCTCCTGACCTGGCCATGTATGTACAGGGCGACCAAAAAGTCCTGAGACCATTACAAGTCTTAAGGAAATGATGATATATATATATATATTTTTTTTTAGATAATAGGATAACTTCATGACTTTTTGATCATCTTGTACAAGGGTCATCAAGGTAGTTTCGTAATCCAAAAAGCCGAGGACTGGATGACTAGTGCAGATGAACTGAAGTGGATTTAATAGGAAATTCAATGGAATTTTGACAGATTATAGGCGATTATACGATTTATACAGATCAGACTTCTGCGAGTTTTACTGTATTTGTGTTTTTTCTTTTAAAAAGGGGGGGAATCTATTTGGCGAGTCAACAAATGGGACAAAAAATGAAAGGGGGAGGGGGAAAATTATTTTTTTTAAAAAAGGTAAACCCGGTGGGAAAGAAAATTCAGTAAAAACTATCTTATTAATAATAATAATAATCTATTGACTGCATCGTTCTATTCAAAGACTTGACCCAGTAATTCCCTTAAAGAGCTTCTGTCTATCTCTCTCTTCCAAACCAAGGGCAAGGTTGAGATGTGATCTGATTGAGGTTTTCAAAATAATAAAGGGATTCGATAGGGTAGCCACAGAGAAACTATCTCCTCTGGTGAGGGGAATCCGGAACGAGGGAACAAAGTGTTAGAATTAGAGCGAGGCTATTTAGGAATGAAATTAGGAGGCAGTTTTTTAGCCAAAGGGTAGTGGAAATCTGGAATTCTCTTCCCAAAAAGGCTGTGGATGCTGGATCCATCCACATCTGCAAGACTGAGGCGGATAGAGATTTCTTAGATCAGGATATTAAGGGATATGGGACAAGGGCAGGTAATTGGGCTTGAGGTACAGATCAGTCCTGTAGCTCAGTGGTTAGAGCACTCGCTTTGCAAGTGAGAGACCTGAGTTCAATTCCAGGCAGAGGGCGAAACCTTGGGCAAGTTTCCTTACTCCACACAGAGCCTAATAATAATCCCTCCAAAAACCCAAAACAATAATTAAATTGGTCATTTTCAATCTACGACTGTTTGTGGGACATTGCTGTGCGCAATTGGCTGCCGCGTTCGCCCACAAATATACAGTCAATTCACTTTACAGTGTGTACTGTGAAGCGCTTTGGGACGTCCTCCCGACGTGAAAAGCGCTATATCAAATGCAAGGATTATTATTATTATTATTATGACCTTATAGAATGGCAGAACAGACTGGAGGGGCTGAATGGCCTACTCCTGTTTCTATGTAATCAGGGGATAAGATTACCCGAGGCAGAGGTTGACCATGCAGTAGACCGCTGCTCTCCTGAGCTCCACATCGGTCTGCGTTGGGCTGCTGAGCTGCAACAAGATTCCATCTTTTCCGAGAAGGTCTGGGAGAAGCTGGAAGAGAGAGTAACATTTAAACGTTTCTCCAGTCATTTCTGAGTGCGTGTTTTTGACAGAAGCTGTACATATTCTGTGTCAGTCTGGCTCAGTGGTAGCGCTCTCGCCTCCGAGTAGGAAGGTAGTTAGTGGGTTCAGGCCCCAGTTCGGGACTTGGAAATCACACTTTAGGTTGACACTCTAATACCATATTGGGGAGGGGAAGGGGAGTGGGGGAAGAGGGAGGGGCTGCATTGTGGAAGGTGCCATGCTTTGGAATGAGAAGAGACCATGTCTGCCAGTTGGACATTAAAGATTCCACTGCATTATTCAAAGAGGAGCGAGTTTCTCCCTGTGTCCTGGCCAACAATCCCTCCCGTCCCCTGCCCCCACCACCTCCCAACAAAACTTGCCATTCGCTCCAAATCTACCTGTGAGATATTAATTTGCACAAATTGCTGCGTTCACCTATAAAAATGCACAGTCGCTACACTTTACAGTGAATCCTGTGAAGCGCTTTGAGGCGTCCTCCCGACATGAAAAGTGACGTATCAAGTGCACGGAAAACACAGCAAACCACAGGAACGAACTCCTACAAAAGTGTACTGAATAACAGAAGCCTAACCCTTTGTGCAAAGCCCTCTGTTTGAGATAAGACATGATGTAACCATTATTATCATTATTATTATTATTACTATTATTAGGAACGTAAAGAGTGCATTGTTGAACCAGAAAATCGACATTAGGGAAATGCCTCGATAGGGTTTTTTTCTTAAATAAATAAATATTTAAAACAAAACGAAAAGCAGAATCCATTTGATGTTGAAACAGTACCTTCTGGCACCGAGGTCCATTGTTGTAGACGAGAGCAGCCACAGCTTGCAGTATATCGATGTGAGTCCACGAGTTGCATTGCCGCAGAGCTCTGATGGTGTAGGACAGAAGAAAGTCCAGGCTTTGCTCATCCACAACCACCTGAGGGCACAGCAGAGTAAAACGCATTTCATTCCGTGCAGAATTTCGTTCCTTCAGAAAGGCAAGCGCTCTTTCTGGGGCCTGCCTCAGCGACTCTGTAGGTGGGTGGGACGCACGGAAATCTCAGTTTGGTCTGGATACTCTTAAGCACGGTGATGGGTTTCCTCACGTGTCAAGACGCCCAGCTGACCAAAAAAGTGTGGCACTATCAAGATCAAGATCTACTACCCATTCCACCACCCCTCCCACCTCACTCCCCATCCCAAACTCTCTTGATAACCCTTTGATCGTCCAGGAGAGGATTCAGGGGTGATTTAAGCAGGGTCTCCTCACAGCTTAAATGGTAAACTGGACAAACAGTCCTCTCAACGGCAAGCTAAGCGGTTTTAGCTGGTTAAACTCCAGCACTCACCCCAACACACACTATTCGGGTCTCCAAGCCTTTGCTCTTGCTAACCTGTGCCCAAAACTCTCTAGAATTAGGTAAACCGTGTGCATCTCTTGGGGGGAGCGGGGGGTGAAGAGAGTGCGCATTCCATTCCAGACCCGGGGAAATTTCCACGTGTAGATAGCAATGCATGGAACTCTCGGTCTGGTTCGGGTACTCTTAAGCACGGTCATGAGTTTTCATGTGTCGGACATTGGGTTAAACAAAAAAAAACTAAATAAACCCCTTAGGGAAGCCTTTAGAACAAACAATGTATCACCGTTGAGGAAAGCACGGAGGATGGGAGCAAGTCTCACCCCCTCAGGCCAGAATTAACTTCAACAGTTCGAGTTCCTACCTGGAAGCGGTTAAGTAGATGGTGGATAAGCTGACAGACTTTGCTCACGAGATGCTCCTTGTTCAGCTGGACAAGCCGGCAGGCTTGGACGAGTAAGGAACACACATCCTGTAATGGGGGAAAGGGAAGCAGGCGTAAGTGGGGGGGGGGAGGGAGAGAGCCCTTTAATTACACAAGAGGTGGCTGATTAAAGCACGTGTTTCACGCGTAATTAATTCAATCTCATGGTTGAAGGAGCCTGTATAATAGCACATACAGATGCACAAATCCAAGCTAAATGTGATAGAACATGAATAAATTACCCATCCTGTGGATTAACATTGTAATGAACGAGTCTCAGCTCAGCACAATTATATTTTACCAGCGCTGTGTTAGTCACTCAGTTAACAGTGACTGAAAGCCAAGACCTCAAATTATTAATTATTTATACCAAGTATTTTTTAATAACTCTTTGCCCTGCGTTTTGTAAAACACAATGTCTACACGATCAAGTTCTAATAATAATAATAATCAGACTAATCCTTACGTTTACACTCCCCTGCGTGGAGATCGCTGTGTAAGTCCAAGTTGCTGTTGGTAAGAATAGGACCTTGATTTCGGTCAGATTTATACAAGTGGGGCCCAGGACAGCTGTCCCAGGGCAATAATAATAATAATAATCCTTGCATTTGATATAGGGCCTTATCACGTCTTCGAGACGTCTCAAAGCGTTTTTCACAGAATAGACTGTAAAGTGAATTGACTGTATATTCTGTGGGTGAAACACAATGTAAGGGGATAAGCGACTTGATATACCCTGTGACCGGCCAGTCTTATTCATAAAGACGGGGGAGAAGAACAGGGAGCGCTCCCCAGGGTCCTGGTCAAGATTCCTTCCACATCTGAACACGCCAAACCTACAAGGTTCGTCGACCGTTCACCTTTGCTGCTTGTAGCAGCCGAGAATCACCCTGCTCCTCGGGGCTTTGGTTTACAGGGCTGTTGTGGCAGATTTTGCTGACTCAACGGTTCAGCGATTCAAAGTCACTCATCCCGTTCTCGAAGTCATGGGGTCTGACACAAAATGCAACTGTTTGTTTTGACGTTTTCCCAAAAGTTCCCCAACATTTTACCACAACAACAAAAAAAACCAATAACACTCGCAGCCCTGACCTGGATTGGCACAGACACTTATAATGGTGTAATGCTTTGAGGAATGATTGGATGAAAAGAATCGTTAGCTCGTTATAAGGCGTGTTAAAAGGATTACGCCATTTAGGGCTAAGATTAATAAGGCAAAAGGGCGGGTTAAAAGATGAATGTTACAACCAATCTGTCCTACAAATTACCTGTCAGAACCAGGGCAATTTACTTAATAGATACTCTCCAGGTATGATATTTAGTACAGGAATTCTGACCACTCAGCTTCTGTTAACCCTATAATGGTAAACTCCACGCTTTTGGCTGCTTAAAATCCAGCAGGTACCCCAACGCACAATCTGGGGTTCTCCCAAGCTTTGGCTCTTGCCAACCTGCGCCTAACTCTTTCTGGGATTCGGTACGCAGCGTGCGTTCCCTTCCCGGGAAACTAATGTGAACGGCATTCCCCGGTTAAGTGCTCTGGGACACTACCCCGCGTGAATAAATGCAAGTTGTTGTTGTTGTGGTGTGTGTATTTCTCAGTTTTTTTGGTTTGGATGTTGTTAAAACATGGTGATTGGGATTCCAAGTGGGTCAGACACCCGGCTGACCAAAAATTGTTTCGTAACGATTCGTAGATTGGATAAGATCTAATAATAATAATAATCCTTGCATTGGATATAGCGCTTTTCACGGCTTCTCGACGTCTCAAAGCGCTTCGCAGAATATGCTGTAAAGTGAATTGACTGTAGATTTGTGGGCGAAACGCGGCAGCATTTCAAAAATGGTCTCATTTGGGGTATTAGAATTGGCCTTATTACCCCCCGGCCCCCCCCACCATACCCAGGAAAATAAAATCATAAGAGTTGGTACCTCAATTCAGCACATATCCCAGGTCAAACATGATATAGGCCTGTGTGGATTTAGTTGATTTACAGACAATCAAACGGACTGATCCATTTTTCACTGCCAAAAATCCCAGTCTAAAATTGCAGAATCCTATCTCCTGATTGTCCACTGTAAATCAAACTCCGATACAAGGGGGAAATCAAGCCTTGGTTCGGTGTCTGTGGTAGGATGTAAATTCGGATCCAGAGTAATGACATAGGAATGTCCGGCTTGAATATAAAACAGAAAGCCCCAGCGATAAAATTCCTGAGCTGCAAAGTTGCTTTACTAATGTTGCATAAAGGCCATATATTATTCTCTGCAGAGAGAGAAAGAGAGTGAGAGAAAAAAAAGAGAACGAATCCAGGTTTTGCACCTGTAAACTGAATTAATTGTGTAAGCCAGGAGGCTTGGGGCAACATGATAAAATGCACAGGAATCGGGGCTGAACTGATTCAGTGGAAATTTAACTGAGAGCACTTGTCATGCTAGGTAAGCAATGGCGACACTGAGGATTAATACCAGTAGTAACTATCAGTGCCATGTTATTCTGCCTGGCACGATCTTATTCTCTTACCACAATGCTGAAAATAAACATTTCGACAAGTGAGAAGCATTTGCAAGTTCCAAACCTGGTTTAGCACGTCAGCCAAGCATAGGAATTGCTAGACGAAAAAAGACCAAGGTCCACCCAGTTCACCTTCCACCATCCTGCCAGTTGCATGCAATAATAATAATAATAATTTGGTCACTCAATCCACAGCTGTTTGTGGGGACGCTGCTGTGCGCAATTGGCTGCCGCGTTTCGCCCACAAAATATACAGTCAATTCACTTTGCAGTATATTCTGTGAAGTGCTTTGGGACAACTTGAAGCTGCGATAAGACGCTATATCAAATGCAAGGATTATTATCTCATGTCCTGAACTACTCATAGACTGTATAGAGAGGTGGATTCAATTCACTTAGGGTCTTATTCAACTTCAAAATAGGTATAGACTGTACCAAAACAATGTTGTTTTCTCTCACTCTGCCTCCGTTATGTTCTCTCAGAGTTGCAGACTCGTGCTGAGGTTTGGTTTGACTGCTGCTGGTTGTCCTTTGGTGGATAAAAATGTCCAAATATGAGGCTTAATAGAGGCTGATTGATTTCACTCCCTCAATTGTGAATTGAGGCACCGCTAGGAACACAGAATAGGAGGAGCACATTCAGCCCACTGAGCCTGTTCCACCAGTTTTAGATCTCGGCAGATCTTTTCATTCCAACATCACTGAAGCTTTTACAGATCAGGAATTTTATCACTGGGATTTCCTGGTTTATTAGATCAGCCATGATCAGTGACAAGGGAAAGCTTTTGCAAGGCAATGCTCTCAGTGGCGAGCTACAAGGTTTTATCTGATTAGACTCCATCGCAGACTCTGGGATCCCCCGAAGCCTTGGCTCCTGCCTAATATTTTCCAGAAACAGGTAAGCGGATAATCAATCGGCCTCTCCTGACAGCAGTCAAGTTGACAGCTGTTGGAAAGTGGGCGTGGCGGATGTCAGGTGAGGCGAGAGGTCCCTCCAGGGAAGAGAGTACGCATTCAGTTCCAATAACCTCTCTCGGAAAATGTGCAGGTGGAGTTTTGATGCATGGGGTTCTCAGTTCGGATACCGTTACGGGTTTCCGTACGCGTCGCCGAAACCTGGCTGACCAAAAAAAACACGCACACAGCACAAGCAAAACACTCGGTCCAAGCCGTAATCTATGCGATGCAGTGAAGTCAGTATACAATGGAAGTCGATTCATAAATCATTCAGAATATGTCAATTAAGTGGCTGCGAGTGTAGTTGGAGGCATCATGCGCTGAAGCTGACGATTCTCTCATATCTTTGTGTACAATAAATCCTTTGCGAAGTACTTCGTATCAACGCATTTCCTGAATGCCTGCAAGTAAGAAGGAGGAGGAGGAGGAGAAGAATCCTTATGTTTGGTTTTGCGACTTTCACTTCAGAAGGGCATCCCAAAGCACTTCACGGGGTTCACTGTGAAACGTAGTGACTGCGTATTTTGTAGGCGAACGTGGCAGCCGATTTGCGCGCAGCAACCTTCCACAAACAGCCATGATACAAACGACCAAATTTCTTTCGAGGAGTGGGGGGGGGGGGGCATGTTGGCCAGATTGTTGGAGGGGAGAGAGAGAGAGAGAGGAGGAGAGCGCATGAGACAGAAAGAGAGAAAGAGAGAGCGAGCGGTGTGAGAGAGGGGGGAGAAAGAGCGAGAGGAGGGAAAGGGGGGAAGAGAGAAGAGGAAGGAAGAAAGAGTGAGAGATACAGAGAGAAGGGAAAGAGAGAAGTTTACATACAATTGACCATCTCGTGACTCTTGCCAAGTGTGCACATACAGGCATGAGATCTGACTGCTTTAACACCCCTCCTGTTCTGCCCCCCCCCACTCCCCTATTTGAACAGCCACCCAGGCCAGCGACCAGACTCACAAGTTCATCATTCCCACCTTGCTTTAGCAAGCAAAGCCTCTGGATCCTTGGAAATTAAGTGCGAGAATGCTGCCAGCATCGACAAACACGTCCAGAAGTGAAGACAAACTCGCAAGTGATTTACAGTCTAGCTCGTGATTGGAATTAATTTTAGAAACGAAGCGATCTTGCAGGCAGGCAGGCCCGAGGAGAACAAAAAAATTGTCAGCTGACGCAGTTTCTCGATGCCGGTCCAATATAATTTTTGTGGCCACTGGTTGGGTCCACGTCCATGGGTCAGATATCTGGCCGTGACTCTGGCACCTGCAGCAGAAGTGAAGTACGTGTCACCGCGGGAGGCAGGGGGAACAGTCGGGGATGATTTATGGACAAGGTTCCGTGGAAATAAAATTGTTCTCGCGCTCTCTCTCTCTCTCTCTCTCTCTCTCTCCACATAAGTGATAGTGCTCGTAAGCCACTTGAATATCTGCAGTGGAAGCATCGCACGAAAGAAGCAGCTCATTACAATACGCTGCAAATAGATACTGCACCTCAACGAAAGGCAGCCAGTCAGCGCTCCTACTGCAGGGACATTTAGTGCCAGGTTCTTACTGAATGATCGCTGGGCAATCTCCCGCTGGAGCTCCTGAGTCCCTGCGTCTTTCCGCTCCTTCCCCGTCTTAAACCTCCCTTAAGACCCATCTTTTCAACCACGCTGTCGGTCACCGGCCACCACCAACACCACCACCGCGGGCACCACTCCAATGCAGAGCTGGGGATGTGCTGCATTAATGTCCTCCAGTAAGATGTTAAACCAAGTTTCATCTGCCTGGACCCAAACATCCCATGGCGCTACTCAAAAAAGAGAGGGGGGGGAGGGGGTTCTCCCAGTGTCCTTGCCAACAATCCCCTAGATAAAATGGGTTACTTCATGGCTAAAATACAAAATACACAGTCACTACACTTTACAGTATATCCTGTGAAGCGCTTTGAGACCTCCTCCCAGCGCGAAGGGCACTACAGTATAACAAAAAATAAGGACTGTTATCTGCCTGTTTAGGTGGACGTAAAGGATCCCATGGCACTATTCGAAAACATAAGGGAGTTTCTCCCTCCCAGTCTCCTGGCCAACAATCCCCCAAATAATATCGGTCACTCACTCCATGGCTGTTTGAGGGACAAACTGGGCGCCACATTTCACCCACAAACTACACAATCAATCTACTTTACAATAGATGCTGTGAAACGCTCTCAGACGTCTCAACGACGTGATAAGGCGCCGGATCAAATGCAAGGGCTGTTAATTTATTATTATTATTAGAACAACCACAAAAACAAGGAACTACTCAGTAGTTTTTCAGAGACCTCATGGAGAGCTTTGTGTTCATTCTTGAGTATTTCACCTGAGGGTTAAGTTGGCCTTGGTTAATTGAGCCCGAGGGAACATGGATTGCATTCCCTGGAGGTGAGGAAGTGATCTGATCGAGAGCTTCGAAAATAATAAAAGGGAACTGCCGAGGTCGAGAGAGAACAACTCTCTCACTCTTTCTCCCTTTTCTCTAATAGAGAAACCCAGAGCAATGTACAGAGCCGACAGTGAATGTGGAAAGCGTTTCTTCCCACAAAGGGTACAAGTGGACTTTGTGGAGCCTGTAGCTCAGTGGTTAGAGCACTCGCCTTGCAGGCGAGACACCTGGGTTCAATTCCCGGCAGAGGGCGAAACCTTGGGCAAGTTTCCTTACTCCACACCCCTGATAATAATCCCTCCAAAACAAACCAATAATAAATTGGTCATTTTCAATCCACGACTGTTTGTGGGACGCTGCTGCGCGCAATTGACTACCGCGTTTCGCCCACAAATATATACGGTCAATTCACTTTACAGCATATTCTGTGAAGCGCTTTGAGACGTCGAGAAGACGTGAAAAGTGCTATATCAAATGCAAGGATTATGATTATTATTATTATTAAGTGTGGAATGCGCTGATTGAATGGGTGCAGCATCAATCGAGGAGCTAAGAGGGTGTTATTTGGGCAGTAAGGAGTACAGAGAAAGGAGATTGGAAAGCACAAACAAAATGACAGAGCAATCCTGACAGTCAGAATTACCAATTCTGGTTACTGTAATAATAATAATACTCCTCCTCCTACTAGTATTTGACATTGCGCCTTTCCCTGTCGGGAGGAAGTCTCAAAGCGCTTCACAGGATTTACTGCAAAGTGTAGCGACTGTGTCATTTGTGGGCAAAAGTGTTTTGATTAAATACTATAGGTTTAAAAATAACGCCCGATTGCAAGCAACGCAGAATAGAGAGCTAACCAGACATACTTGACGTCGCACGTAAGGTTAGCACGAGTGATGGAAGATACAATGCTATAACCTCGGTAGACAATGATTAGAGCTCGTCTCTGAATTACACTTTGTTATGATACAACCTCCAGCTCTTCCAAAGAGCTCACACACATACAGGAGCATGACAGCCATATTTCCATAACATAACCAAGGCACTGTACGCACTTTGCCATTACTGATGCAAAGACACCGGGTTAATAAAATATAACAATCTTTGCATTTGTCACAGCACCTTATCACGTCATCGAAACATCTCAAAGCGCTTCACAGGATTTACGATAAAACGTAGTGACTGTGTATTTCGTAAGCAAACACGGCATCCAATTTGCGCCCAGCAATTTGCCGCAAGTAACAAAATCTGTCTGGAGGATTGTTGGCCAGGACAACGGGAGAAACTCCCTTCTCTCTCTTTTTAAAACAGTCCGGCGGGATCCTTAACATCCGCCTGAATAGGCAGATGGGACCTCAGTTTCAACATCTCATTCAAAGGGAGTCACCTCCGACAATGCAGCGCTGTTCTTCTTCTGATGTGAAAGGCGCTGTAATAATAATAATCCTTGCCTTTGATACAGCGCCTTTTCACGCCGTTGAGACGTCTCAAAGCGCTTCACAGAATATACTGTAAAGTGGAGTGACTGTATATTTTGTGGACGAAACGCGGCAGCCAACGGCGCACAGCAGCGTCCCCACACAAACGGACGTGGATTGAAGCGACCAATTTTATTTGGGGAGGGATTGTCGGCCAGGACACCGGTGAGAGAGAGAAACTTCCTTCTCATTTTGAACGGTGCCAATGGGATCTTTAACGTCCGCCTGAACAGGCAGAGGGGACCTCGGTTTATAACAATATTAATATTAATAATAATAATCCCTGCATTTGATACAGCGCCTTATCACGTCGTCGAGACGTCTCATGAGTGTATTGACGTCTCGTCGTGAAGCACAGCGCGGGAGGGGTTACTTTACAGTACGCCGGAGAGAGGAGAAAAGGGGAAGGTCCTGTGTGTGTGGGGGGGGGTGGGGGGTCCTGTGTGTGGGGGGGGGGCAGGTCCTGTGTGTGGGGGGTGTGGGGGTGTGTGTGGGGGGGAGGTCCTGTGTGGGGGGTGGGGGGGGTGTGGGGGGGGTGTGTGTGGGAGTGGGGGTGGGGGGGTGGGGGGGGTGTGTGTGGGGGGGGGGGGGGTGTGGGGGGTGTGTGTGTGTGGGGGGGGTGGGGGAGGTCTGTGGGGGTGGGTGGGGGTGGGAGTCTGTGGTGGGGGTGTGGGGGAGTCCTGTTGTGGGGGTGGGGGGGGGTGTTGGGGTGGGGGTGGGGGTGGGGGTGGGGGGTGTGTGTGGGGGGGGGGGGGGGGGGGGGGGGTGGGGGGGCTGGGTGTGGGGGGGGGTGAAGGACGCGGTATATTTAGTAACTTGTGTGACTGGCAACAAAGTAACGAGTGTCAGTTACTGACTGGTTACTGTAGCCTCGGCCTCTCTCTCACTCACTCTCTCACACACTCTCTCTCTCACACTCACTCTCTCACTCTCTCACACTCACTCTCTCCCTCTCTCACTCTCTCTCTCTCTCACTCACACTCTCTCACACTCACTCTCTCACTCCCTCTCTCGCTCTCACACTCACTCTCTCACACTCACTCTCTCACCTCTCTCTCTCCCTCACACTCACTCTCTCACTCACTCACTCTCTCACTCCTCTCTTTCACTCTCAGTCACTCTCTCTCACTCTCTTTCACTCCTCTCTCTTCTCTCACTCTCAGTCACTCTCACTCACTCACTCTCCACTCCTCTCTCACTCTCCACTCACTCTCAGTCACTCACTCTCTCACTAATCACTCTCTCTCTCTCTCTCACACTCACTCACTCTCTCAGCCACTCTCTCATCACTCACCTCACTCTACTCAATCACTCTCTCTCTCTCACACTCACTCTCTCTCAC